>NW_026862615.1:0-10481 GCF_026571515.1 Ruditapes philippinarum
TATAGTGAAAAACAATTGTCACTGCTTAGGAGAAATCAAAAAAACCAAAAAATGCCGATCGTCTTTTAGAACTACTAAATTAAAATTCGTAAATAAACCATTGAAACTATTTTTATCTTGTAACTTTACAACCACAGTTTTTGGAAAATTAGTCTCTTCTTTGTTAGAAAGACAAAACAAAACATTTAAAAAGAAGCAACGAGCCCTTTTATGCGGGCAACCTACAAAAAAGGGGAGTTGTTTGCATAGACCCCGGAGATAAAATTGCGAAGTAATTTAAAGATGAAAGTTAAACATAATGAAGTGGGAAATGGGGGGAAAGAAAAAAAACCAATTGGGGGGGGAAATAAACTTTTTATTGCACAAGTGCAAATATAAAACACATTGAATAAGGGTGCAGAAATATTTGCAAAAGTTTTTAAAACTTTTTTCCATTTTCATCATAAAAATTAAATGACATTATAAGGTTTGACTCGACCTGCCTCGAGTAAGAAGTTTTGCCTCGAATTTTACATATGCGAAGTCGGGGCAAAAATTGCTGCTTCGGAGTGAATGAGTTAAATCGCTATTTCAACTGTACTCGTGTAAACTTTTGAAAATAAACTTGTCTATCCTGCCTAATCAATAAGAAAATATCCATCTTGTTTAGATCTATAAATGCTTTAAAAAAATATTAACCCAACATTTACAACGTCAAAAGATTCAATTTTTGAAATTCAACATAAGACTCATGATGGATTGATCTAGAAAAATAAAAATCAAAATCCAACAACATCAATCTCACGGAAGTAATCTAAACTTCAATCTTCTCGAAAAAAATCTGCATTTTCAGACATAAAATACATTATATTCTTTTAGAAAAAATTCGCCAGAGTGATAAAGTATATAAACAAATGTCACATACTTTCATAAAATTAAGTTAATATTCCAGTAATTATCCATCTTAAAATTAATTTTTAACACAGCAATTTCCAACACGGTCCCCGAACATTTTAAAGCGAGACTTGTTAGACCCGTTTGAAACGTTTTCCTATTCGAAGCTATTTTGATGACGTAGTATTGCATGACGTCACATTATAATTATTTCTTTAGAACTATCAAAGGCGAGCTAATTACTGCGCCATATTTTAGTCGATTAGATAGTATATATTGAGGTATTCATTAAACAATCATGTAATGACTTAGACAATAAAAAAAAGGAAATTAAAAATAAAAAATTGGGAAAAAATACCCGACTGCGTATTACTGTAGTAAGTAATTATAATGCAAGTATACTGCAGACAATCTGAATAAAAAACACAATTAATATACATTTTTTAAACGTTTACAAAGTGTTTATTTTTCTACTGAGTAAAACTTGTCACATTTTGTCCAATACATATACGTCCATTTCTAAAGTAAAGAAGCAAATTTATAGTAAATAAACTTATTCAGTACGGTTTGCATTGATGCAAGGATTGTATCCCCTTGATTATCAAGCGTCCGTTTGTTTGACTTTGTTTGTTGTGAAGAAATTCAGGAATGGAAACGTTTATTTTCAAACGGATTTTCGGGGCGTTCAAGAAATATAAAAGGTAAGTAAATTTTTGTTAGATCAATATATATTATTGGATATAAACAATTTTCAAGCTTTCTCTATATAAGCCCGTTTTATTTGTGTTCATGAAACTGGTGTCAACAGTTGTTGCAAATAAAAATAAAAATGTAACACAAATGTTTTATATAGCTTGTTGGATGATACAAACAGTTTGACATTCTACTTTGAACATTTGAAAATTACAGTCAATATAGCTCAGATACAATGAAAATTGTTTCTGCAAGAGTTGCCAGGGTGCTTGAAAGACTATTTCAATTTGACCAGAAAATGAATTTGTCTGTAAAAAAATAGCAAAATCTATAGATAAATTTAATACTGACTTTACTCACTTGAGTGTCTCTACTGTCTTAAAACAGTACATGTAGAGTAGTTTAGGAAACAACTGAACATATCTCTGATCAATGTGTGAACAATTTGAAAATTGAGGTAAAATATCTGATTATCAGAAATACAGGGCCTGTCATGGAATGAAAATATATGTATATTTATTTTTCATACAGTAATTTGCAAGCATTCAAAAGCAAAACACACCGTTAACTAGCAATACGACTTGAAGAACAGAAGGTTTATTCTTTTTCACGATGACAGTATCAATTGCTGGGCTATTTATTTTCATTTGCATGCTTTTTTCATAAAGCAAGCAAATTTCAATACAGTCACATGTCCAAAAATGTCCTCACAAATTGTGTTTTTATGCCATATGGCATTTTGTTTTTTTGATGTTTTGTTTTTTTTATACCCCATGTCAATGTATATGTGCATTTTCTCTTTATTCCTTACTCATTGACTGAATTAACATCAATTTTGAAAACTATTTCAGAAACATGGTCAAAATGTTGTGGTTACTAAGATGAAACAATTGAAAAACATCAGTGGCTTGGAAAAAAATCAAGTCATTGTGCAGTGACTAGAATGAATACAACCAAATTATCAGTAAAATACTTTTTTTTTTAAATAAATTGATAAGTATTTTGGTCATTTATTTGCTAAACTGACAGTTTCACTCTGGAAAAAGAAATTTTGTATATGTTTGAATATGTTAAGATAAAATGTAGGTGATTTCAAAATTGTAAGACAAAGTACAAAGACACAACTTAACATTTAATGTCAATATTTTCTTTTTCAGATTGGAATCTTATGTAGTATTGAAGAGTGGATTTTTTTACAATGGACCAGACCTCATGAGCAAATGTACAGCTGATGGTAAACCAAATAGTTCTCTTTGTGCTGCTATTTTACCCGAACTAGTATTTGACTGTTTATGATAAGTTTTGAATTGTTTTTTCACCATACTTAAATTACATCATCCCAATTTGACACACCCCTGTAGATTGTTTCTTGCTTCTTTTAACATTTTGACAAGTAAACAAAAACAGGAAAATTGACTGTGAAATTTTCATGTTCTCAATCATGGAGAACTTTTAAATATGTTTCACCATGTATCATTATTAAATCTAGGCCCATTGTTGTTCAAAGAAAGATCTATAAGCTTATTTTTGACAAAATAGTGAACAAAATCTTCTATGACATGCAATACTGCATATTGAAAATATATTTATCATTGTTATCTATTGTTAGACATTTATTTTCAAAATTCATCAACCAGTCAGATAGTGTTCAAAATGAAATTTAATGTGCTTGTTTTGTACAAATAAACTTGTTGTAAATTCAATGAAAACCTGAATGGTTTTAAAAAATTTTTTTTGAGTCAATTTGGGGAAAAAATTTTTTAGGACAATTTTTTGTAAAACAAGCTATTCCCCATCTATTTTTTCTTTTTTTTATTTTCTGAAGAATATATTTTCTTTAATCAAAAAAAACATCTTTAAAATTATTCTTTAACTGTTTTTTGATTTTGAAGCAAAAATCCCCTTTTTTATTGAGACAAAAAATTGAAGTTCGCGGTTTTTTCAAAATTTTGATAAATTTTGAAATAAAATAGTAGAATCATATATTTCTTTCAGACCCTTTTTCCAAATCAGATCAATGTGAGCATTTAAAGTGTTGCCTTGTTTATTCGGGTCAAGTTTCTCCTTTTATGTTTTTTTCACATTCAGTTATGGGAAATTGTTTAGTTAATAAGAATTTAAATATTTACATCTGTTTATTCCAACCTTTTTTTTTTTCTCTTGGTGGTAAGTTTGTATACTTTATATTTCACTATTTTAATCATCAATATGATGTTTACAAATCAATTAATTTGAACTACAGAATATTTTCATATTTTTATTTGGTTTTGAAAGTGCTTATTTGATTATTGTGCATTTTATTGATATACTTGTTATACTTTGACTCAATGTCAGTCCATTTTACATTCTGTAATCTATTCATTTTGTGAAAAAGCATATAAAATACTGGATTTATTTCATCACAGATAAATAGCTAAATTGTTTAAATGATTTACATATATATTTTTTTCATTTTATATTTTCAATGAATTCTTTTTTTTTGTTTTCAGGTTGAAAAGGACAGTTAGAATTGTGGAAAAAGTATTGGTGATAAAGAAATAAAAATTCACACACAAAAAAAATATCCAGATATTGTCAGAAAGCATAAGATGTTGGGATGAAGTGTACATTTAAGACAATGAAATAAAATTCATGTCTTCAATTTTGCATTTTTTATTGTTTATTTCAAACATGTATGTATGCACAAAAAAGGATTTATATCCTAAAACACCCCGGCCCAAACAATATATATATATGCATTAATTTCTTATAGGAAAACTTGACTAAGAATATATAGAAAATAAATTTCTAATAACCTCCCTTTATTTACATGAAATGTTAAATTCGGTAATATCTTTATAAATAATGCTTATTGGAACTTACAATATTGACAAATATTAATTTGAGCATTAAATTTATGAAATAAAATCATAAAAAAAGAAGTGTTACAGGATCTTAAAATTACAACTTTTGACGAGATATCTGGTGTGATACAATTCCCATCTATAAATGATGTATTTAGTGAAAGCAAAACTAACGTTTTTATTACAGAGAAAATTTGCATGAGAATTACAACATTTTGTATAAATGCAAAAGTATTATTTTCATTAGTTTTGTCGTTTAAATTATTAAAAAAAAACACTCTTTGCCATCGAGAAATTAAACGACTTCCGAAATAAACTTTTATTTCAGCAAGTTCAAACTTTTAACTTAAAACAACAACAACAACAAAAAAAACAAAGAGGTCAACATCAACGTCGTTTTCGTTGTTGACTTTACTTAACTATAACAAGTATTTTTTGTTATTTTTGCTCAGTTCCAACACATGGGTATCTCCTTCACATTTTGTATGGGGAATTGGTTAGTGGTACTCTCGAAACACACCTTTTAGATAATACAGCAACTTAATACATATTTACTTTGATGTGGAAACTATCTTTACTTTATGAAACTGATGTTAAACATTTACAGGGAAGGGCCCACGATAATGTTGTAAACACTTCTGGCCCTACCCTTTTGTATATTGAGTAATTATGTTTATGCAAAGAAAGGATGTATATTAATATATGTGCAATAAAATATTATTAAACTATATATTATTGAATACGCGCATACACTGAAGCTTCCGTTTGCGAACCGTTTGAGTTGTGTGATTTAATAAACATGAAAAAAACTATAACCGAGATATGAACACAAAGATGTCTCGTCAAGCTCCAAAACAAATATTTCGAAATTGATCAAGGGTTTAAATTGAGAAATATTAAAGGCGGTCTCTTCATTGTGAACAATCCTCAGTCTCAGATAAATGAATCTTGTTAATATTGGCATTTATATGTTTACGACTTAATGATTGAAAGTATGGAAAAAGGCGGAAGGTAAATTAATATGCGCAAGGGAAAATAAGTTCAGCTTAAGCTTTTATAATAATTAATCTCAGACTTAGAGAATAATGTCGTGTTGACAGAATGTCATGTCATGTGGGAACTACAATTATACAGTCGAACGAAAATATCCTTTAAATATTGTAGAAGATATATGCCACACGTGAACAGGAATTATGCAAATGAATTAAAAAAATATCAAAACGTATACATAAGATACTGGCTTCAACAGACATAGAATAGAACATTTGAATATCTTTTCATAACCATTATGTCAGTTGACATTGATAGCTACAACTGACATCCCAATAGACAATAATACGTAAATATGTTTATAATATACATGCACAAACACTTAAAGCGAAGACAATATATGCGGGAAGCATGTTGGTTTAGGAGATTATTGTTGTAATAAAAAGGAATAAGCAAATACAATCAAAAGTTTGTTATGTAAATATTCGATGTTTATTGTTGTTATCAGACTGAAGTGGCAAGGTAATTATTATAGGAAGTTTGTCGTACATGTTATATCATAAATTGATTTAAAGGAGATCACAACGACGTTACAAAAATGGAACAATTTTATTCTTATTTACATAATTATGCATTTCCTTTAGTATTTGTTTTTCAAATAACTCTAATCATTCAATCAATTTACGGAAAACTTAATGCTGCTATTAAAACTCAGTAATATGATTAAGTTCCAAGTTTATCCTATAATTGCCGGATATTAACGACATTAAAGGATCGTTTTATTACCCACTTGACAATCGGAAAGATATAAATATTGATTTTGGTGTTAAGTAAACAAACATATATCGCCTTAAAGCGACAAAACAAATGGTTAATAATATCATTGAGCTATTTCTAAACTATATACTTTGACGTAAAAGCTTGTTGTGCAGCAGAAACAATGAGACAAAATATATCATTTTTTTAATTGCTTGTTTGAGAAGTTTCAATCGTTGAAATAATGTTACGAAGTGCCGTTCCTTTTTTCAAAAGTAGTCTGTTTCAATTTCAATGACATTTTTTATTCCCTAGGCAGGGATCACATCACAATCAATATTATTTCAAGGACATTTCTTTCAATGAATAAATATGAATAGAATGATTTGAAACAAATCTCGGCCGCTATTATTCCATGATTGTACCTTCCTATATTGTCAATGAAAAAAACGAATATTGCGCTTCTGTAAATTATCATTATTGGAGACCTTTCTGCTGAATTGTGCCCGAGTTAAATCGTAAACATATACATGCACAGTGCGTTAGCTGGAGTGAAGTTATTAGTTACCTGCACTCAAGAGCATGCCTATAGCTTGTCTCATTTTTTTAGTATTAAATTTTACTTATTGTGACGACAGTAAAAGGGAAATATTATATTCAGATGCACGTTTATAACTGATTAATTAACCAGTAAGGTATCATATGAGGGGAAATGGTTGTTACCCAAAGAGTGCTGGAATCTACGATACCTTGGATAACATAACCAAAATATTAACTAATTTTTGTTTGGTTAGAGAATCACAATTTTACGACTGAAAATTAAATATGTTACATTAAACATGACACGATAAGAATTTACTATATGTGTTGTTATGCCTTGGTAGGCTCCTTATAATAATAAATCCCAAAAGATATGGCAATAAAGATATAATTTCTATCAGCATAAAACAAAGTGAGTAAAAGCTTTAATGTAAGTCCCACGTGAAATTATTTTCGGTTTACAATCTGACAGCTGACAAGCACACCGGGCTTTGTTTTGTTTTTTTAACTTGAGAAGAGGTAAAATTTATTAGTTTTTCTCATTTATGAGCCTTTTGGGAGATAAACACGTTTCATCCAAAAGATAATACTAAGAGTTGTGTAACATTAATTCACAGCGTTTTTAAAAGAACAATCTACGATGGTAAATGTATCATAAGTAATGGATGTTGATGAATTAATACTAAAGATATATGTAAGCCGCTATCACATGACGATGTTAAAGTCCATTATTAAGCAATATTACCGGAATTTTATTGATTTTATTTCATGCTATAAGTGACTGTATTAAAGTACACTATAAAGCATCATCGCAAAATTTTATTAAGAATAAAAACAAGTTTCGTTTAGAAAATATTGTGGATACAGCAACAATGAATCAGACAAATGGCGGTGATTATTTTATTTATTCTCAAATGATTTTATTGAGTGCTGATTTTACATGAAAATGAATATCGATTTTTCCCGCTTTTTATATTCAGTAAAAATAAATCTACTTTTATGTCGATTTCAAATTTAATTTGAATGTGGTCAAAATGACTGTTTATAAATAATAGGCAGTATTTAGTAAAGGGACACTGTGTGGCCATACTCAACGATAATACTACATTCGAGCTTTAGTGATTACAGGGCTTTATTATGTATAATATTTTTCAAAATTGTCTTTTTTTCAAAAAGCAATTTTAATTAAGAAGGTGCTCGACATCTGTTCCTTCATTTTAAAGCAGAATTAAATAAGATAATATTTTTAGAAACATTCATCTTTTTGGGTCATAAAAAATCTAAGCAAGATTATTTTCTCCCGTTTAAGACATAGTTTTTTGCTTAATTCGTTACGACACGAATATGCATTGTCATTGTATTCATATACCCTTTTTTAAAATGTAAACTGTTATCGTTGCAAAAGCTTATGTTCGGATTTCGAAAAGAATACATTAACAGTGCATGTGTGGAAGAAATATGTTTAATGTTTTCCTTTTTAAACGAATTTGGGGGGCCTCACGAAAAACAATTTCTAAAACAATTTAAAAAAGGGGAGACTAAAAATTGGCCCGGAAAAAAGGGTTTTAAAGGGTTTAAATAAAAAGCCAAGTGTGTTAAGTAGAAACAATCTATGATACAATTTTTTTAGAAAAGATCAAAAAGCTTGTAGAAAAATATGTTTAAAAACGGGCATAAGGACCAAAAGTTAAAAACAGTTTGGGACAAGAAAAAGAATCTCTGTAGCAATATGTAAAAAGATTTAAATTTAAATTTTTAGGTGGAATAGGGTTTATATTGAGGAGGGGTGGGAGTGCCAAGAAAGATAACTCTACTCACCCCTTATACTTTTTTAAATTTTTGCCTTTGGTTTTTTTTTTCGAATTCTTTTTTTTTCCAAAAAGGGAATCAAAACCCTTGAATATAACATGAAATTCAAAAGGGGATTTTTTAAACTCAAACCCCGGAAAGGGGTAAAACTTTGGGGAAGAATATAAAATTACCCTCATAATTTTTGGGGTTAAATTTCCCCTTTAAAGGGTTTATGAACCCTTTTTTTACCTGAGTGTAGTATAACTCAAATAATTTGGGGTGTCAGATGAAACGGGGCATAAATGGGTTTTTCTTATTGAGGAGGAAAGCTGGGGCAAGAATTTAAATCTAAACCGTTTAATTTTTTTTTTTGAGTTATTTTTCCTTTGTTATTTTTTCATACTTTTGTCCGGAGCTTATTCAAAAAGTGTTGTGAAATTAAAAAGAAACTTCAAATTGGGGGAAAAGAAAACTCATTAAGGGGGGAGTGAGCAAACGAAAATGAATTTTTTAAAATTTTTTGCCCTTTTTTTTATTTTCAGGGAAAACAGTTACGGGGACGTTTCAAATCTGTAAAAACTTCGCCCTCAGTTTTCCCTTCCAAATTTGAACCCCTTAAAATTGAAATTTCCCGCTTAAATACATATACAATTTTTCAATTTAGCAAACCTTTTTGGGGGGGTAAAAGGGAAGTTAAACCCATGTTTAAATTTTTTTATAAGGAGAAAAATTTTGCTCCATGACTGGCCCCCGTGTAAATTTATTTTGAGGTCATTTTCCCAAAATTAATTTAAAAAAAAAGGTTTTAAAAAAAAGAAAACCTTGTTTTTATTCCACAAAAATTTCCCCTTTTATATGTTTTTTCCTCAACCCCTTTAATTTTTTTGTTCTTTCTTTTGGGTAAATAAACTATCCTTGTACCATCTATCTTCTTTTAAATTTGTACTGTTTTTTAAAATTGTCTTTTTAAAGTTTTTTTAAAAAAAATGGAATATAAAAATTTTTAAAAATGTTTTGTTTAAAAATGGGGTTTACAAAAATTAAGAGATTATTAATTTCCCAAGAAACTTAAAAATCTAACGAAAAAAGATTTAGATTTTTAAAGAAAGATCCAAATACAAATTTTTTCATAAATTTACCCTTAAAAAAATTTCTTTGGGCCCAAAAATTGAATTGTATTTATTTTGTCGGGAAATTTTACAGAACCTTTCGCCCCGGGGGTTCATCCAAATTTTTGTTTAATCAAATCAAAATTTCCATTCAAAAAAGTAAAATTGATTCTAAGAATTCTTTTACTCATTTTAAATTGTAAAACTTTTTTTAAATCCAGTTATTTTGTGTTTTTAAGTGAAATGACCTTTAAAGTTCATGTCAATCAGAAAAAGTGTGTATTTCTTTTTTTTGACGTTATAGATTTAAAACCCGTTAAATGAATTTTTTATTTTGGCAAAATTTGTAATTTTTTTAACCACCCAATGTTTTTGGGATGGCTCCCCGGGGCCCTTAACCCATTTCTCTTTTTAATTGAATTTTTCATTAAAAAAGATTGTAAAATTTCAAAAATTAAAACTATAGGGGAAAGGAAAAACAAAATTTTAATTTTTTATTATTAAGAAACTCACCCTTTTTAAAAGAAAAGGATGGCTAAGATGGGATCCCTTTACTTTAAATTTTCACGAAAATCAATCTTCAACCCAAAATTTTTTTTTCCCGGTGAAAATCAGGGCCGAGTTTTTTAGGATTTTAAAAAAAGGGGGGCATGATTTTTTCCCCAATTTCATGATTTTCTTTGCAAAAACGGGAAAAATTAAAAACCCAAATAGATAAAAAACATTCACATTTTCAACCTTTTAAACCCCCAAAATTTAAATTCTTTGGGAAATTTCGGGAAATTTTTTTCTAGGTGATTTGAATTGTTTGTGGGGTTCACAAAACTGCGAAAAGGGGTTTTTTTTAATTTTGGGAAATTTTCGGCCCTTTTTTATGTTAAAAAGG
>NW_026862616.1:0-22828 GCF_026571515.1 Ruditapes philippinarum
GGGCCGTAATTTTTCCGGAATGTGCGACAACCTGTATATTCTAATTAATTGTGTATGACTTTTCCGACCTTTTTTATACTTTTATTTACATAAACTGAATTTATTATTGAATTATCAAACTATTGACAGTGTAATATTAAATTATCTAAAGGCATTGAAGGTGTGCAAGGCAAATTATTAGAGGTCGGAAACTATCCAGCGTAAGGCGGAGAATATCCTGTGTTCCGGATTCCGTGTACTGGACCTTTTTATTTTACCTGACTTTGCTAGATAGAAGTTTGGTCGATCATTTGTGTTTATCACATGGAAGACAACGTGTCTGAAATGCCTGATTTGAAAACAAAAAAGAAGAAAAAAACTGTTGAAAGTGGAATAATTTACTTAGCAGAATCCCAAATTGATGAATGTAGATTAAGATTTTATTTAAAACTTGGAATTTTAGGGCGGGTTTTTTCCCCCAAACCAGTGGTTTGTATAATATTTTTCGGTGAATTTGGTGGGGGGGTAGTGAAAAAAAAGGGGCAAACTTTTTGTTATTATAATTTTGAAAACGTTGGAAAAAGAGCGGCAAAAAGCAAAGTTGTAAGAGTAGAAATTAGTTGATTCCTTAAGATGAAAAAAATTTTCCTGTCTTTGATGTTGAAGATGGTTTTGGGGGCCCCAAAATACGCCAGGTGCTTAATTAAGGTTTTCAGCGTCCCGTTTAATATTTTTATAGACATGAGTGAAGTGAAGAAGATGGGGGGGAAAAATCCCCCAAATTCGTGCCAAGGAAACTGACTGCTCTATTTTTTTTAAACTGCCCTGAAGTAAAGTGAACATAACTTTTTAGAAAATATATAAGTTGATAAACAAGGATGGACAAAAAAATTTATTTAAAATTAATCCCAATAGTTTTCCCACAGGGTAAAAAATTCAGACTTGGCCGAAATTTTCCAAAAAAGTTTGATAAGTAAATTTTAAAATTAATTTTGAAAAAATTGCTTAAAACTTTTTTAAAAATATTGAAAAAATGATTTTACTTTTTTATTAATAAATATATTTTAAATACAAAATATTAAAAAAAAATAAATAAAACAGTATCTTAAATTTAAATTTTATTGAAATTTTGTCAACAAAGATTGTTCTAAATATAGTACAGGACTCTACTCTAAGTCTAATCAGTTCCCGCGAATGATGTCATACGAGGTCTCGCGTAGCTCCTAAATGTCAAGCCTCAAGGTCGCATGTAGTCGGCGTAATTGATGTTTTTACAGTTGAATAGGCAATTTTAATGACGATATTAATATTTTGATACTTTAAATGGTATAGAATGATATTGAACTAATTGTTTCATCACAAAATGCACCATAATTGATTGGGACAAGGGTATTTGCAAGTGAAAAATAAGGTTAAATCAACTTGAGTTATTCTGGTTAGGTTTCGTAACGGGACTAATCCAAAACTTTAATGCCGCATCAGATGAAAAACAAAAATATTAAAAAGTGGCTTATAAAGCCAGAACTACGCCACGGCCACCGAGGCCAGTGAGTCAAATAGACCACAGTTAAAAGCTATCAGCAAAAATATTCTGACTTATGTTTGTGACTAAGGGACAGGGGGACTGTACTTAGGCAGACTGTAAATTAGGACAGGACAGAGTCGTTGACCCTGCTTGAGACGAGGTGGACCTTGCATTTGTCAAATCCTGTATTACTAATACTATTAGCAGTTCATTATTTTTTAACAAAATTAATGTATCTGAAAAAAAAGCCAGCAGACGAGCTAATTAGATCATGGTTATTCAGATTGTCAAGCAGGCTTTTTTTAACAGTCCTATTTACTGTTTAACCTTAAAATGTATTTGTTAATAAATATGTTGTTGATAGCAACACATTAAATGACATTAATTATTTTACACAATTATCAACATCATTATAGTTTTATATATATTTTTTCCAGTAAAGGCTAAAGCAAGAGGGAAGAGGGGACGAATATTTTCAGAAGGATGGCTTGAATTTCGTGATAAGCGGGTAGCAAAGAAGGTTGCTGCAAGCTTGAACAATACCCAGATTGGAGGTCAGTTTAATGATTTAAATGTTTCACAGTGATTTACTGTATTCATGTTAAATCCATCGATTTCCTAAATAGAACTCCAAAAATGAAGGTCATTTATACAATCTTTTTCAGGTATTGTATTTAAACTATGACAATTATAAAGTGTACACTTCAGATAATGATTTTTAGTGTTATTTTGCTTAAAAATTCAATGGAAGTATGGTCATTTTGGTAGCCTTGATTAGTACAAAGTATGTATACTTGGTTACCAGGATTCGTACAAAAAAGGAAAATATTTTTTTTATATGTACATTGTAGATAAGGAGATATTTTAATTTTCATCAAGAAGATATTTTATTTTTCATCATTTCCAGTGGGATAGAGCACATTGATAAGCAGAAAACTCCTCTCTTCTTAAAAGTCACTAATTATATTGTCAAAAAGAGAGTAATTCCTAAATTTCTGGAAACATTCAGTTTGTGAACTTAAAATTTGTTTGCTGTAAGCCATATAAGTTTATTTTTGCAGTTGTTGCAGTGTTGAAATGTAAAATTGAAGTTAAAAGGTTACATATTCATTAGGAAGTGTGACAGTGTGTGTGGGTTTTTTAGCTCACCTGTCACAAAGTGACAGGGTGAGCTTTTGTGATCGCTTTTCGTCCGTCGTCCGTCCGTCCGTCGTCCGTAAACTTTTACTTTAAATGACATCTCCTCATAAACCACTAAGCCAATTTCATCCAAACTTCACAGGAATGTTCCTTTGGTGGTCACCTTTAAAAATTGTTCAAAGAATTTAATTCCATGCAAAACTCTGGTTGCCATGGCAACCGAAAAAAAATACTTTAAATATCTTCTTTTAAAAAACCATAAGAGCTAGAGCTTAGATATTTGGCATGAAACATCTTCTAGTGAGTGTCTACCAAGTTTGTTCAAATAAAAGCCCTGGGGTCAAAATTGGCCGCCCCTCGGGGGGTCATTGATTTTCCCTATATGCATATAGTAAAAACTTAAAAAAATCTTCTTTTTAAAGAACCCAAAGAGCTAGAGCTAAGATATTTAGCATGAAACATGTTCTAATTGGTGTCTACGAAGTTTGTTTCAAATAAAAGCCCTGGGGTCAAAATTGGCCCCGCCCCGGGGGTCATTGATTTTCCCTATATGCATATAGTAAAAGCTTAAAAAACCTTCTTTTAAAGAACTCAAAGAGCTAGAGCTTAGATATTTGGCATGAAACATCTTTTAGTGAGTGTCTACCAAGTTTGTTCAAATAAAAGCCCTTTGGGTCAAAATTGGCCCCGCCCCCGGGGGTCATTGATTTTTCCCTATATGCATATAGTAAAAACTTAAAAAATCTTCTTTTAAAGAACCCAAAGAGCTAGAGCTAAGATATTTAGCATGAAACATGTTCTAATGGGTGTCTACCAAGTTTGTTCAAATAAAAGCCCTTGGGGTGAAAATTGGCCCCGCCACCCCGGGGGTCATTGATTTTCCCTATATGCATATAGTAAAAACTTAAAATCTTCTTTTAAAGGACTCAAAACAGCTAGAGCTTAGATATTTTGGCATGAAACATCTTTCTAGTGTGTGTCTACCAAGTTTGTTCAAATAAAAGCCCTGGGGTCAAAAATTGGCCCCGCCCGGGGGGTCATTGATTTTCCCTATATGCATATAGTAAAAACTTGAAAAATCTTCTTTTAAAGAACCCAAAGAGCTAGAGCTAAGATATTTAGCATGAAACATGTTCTAATGGGTGTCTACCAAGTTTGTTCAAATAAAAGCCCTGGGGTGAAAATTGGGCAATCCGGTCAACTCGTCCCCTAGTCAACTCGTCCTCTGGTCAACTCGTCACCTTTTTGGTCAACTCGTCCTCAAAGAGTCAACTCGTCCCTAATATGGTCAACTCGTCCCCTACGTTCGATCTATTCGTCACTATTATGTTGTAAATCAATGTCTTTAAATAGAACTTTTTATGTAAAATTAATAATGAATTTGATTGATATCGAAATATTAATAAAATAACGTCTTTTTTACGTTAAATTTTAATGATCTTTATCTAAGCGCACGTGCATAGCTTTGATGTAAAACTACAAAGACAGTTAAGTTTGTAAACATTCAATTAATGTTTAATTAATCGGAGTTTTTAATGATAATTAAAACTAAAATTAGGTCCAACTCTTTGATTTTACCTCCTCCCTGAATGGATTAAAGACTGACGACAGATTAACAGAAATTGGGAGTGCTAAAAACTTTTATGTCGGTGCGTATTGATCTCATTATAGAAGGATCGTGTCAATTAAAAACATGATAATTGTTTGTTGTGAAATTGTCAATTGTTTCTGATTTTTTAAAATTGCATTTCATTGTAATATTATGGTCCATTATCATAGGAGTTGTATAAACATACATGCCTTTTGAAAGAGTTAGTATTTATTTATTTTTTCATTATTTTTTTTTAAATAAAAAATCCGTACAATAATATTTGCCTTGGATATTAACTAATTGAAAACATAAAGTAATTACTAAATATTCAATTGCCATCTAATAATTAGTAAAGATTAATATTAAATTTCCATAAATAAATCTTTAAACTGATCTCAAAGAGGAGCTGTATAAAACCGAGTTCCAGAATTTCTTGTATAATACAAGTCAACATATTGAATGTATTAATTGTAATGAATTCAACATTTTCATATATTTGACCATACACCATCAAAAACAAAATTCGACATTTGGAAAATAAAATTTTATAACAACCTTTGGCACTATTTTCAAGCGATTTGTATAATTTCAAATTAAAGACACACGTTCTTTAAATATATAAATACGTATCCAACCACAGAGGCAAATGTGTCTTTAATCCTATATTCAAATTACTATATGTTTACTTTAATAACCAAAGGCACGTGTCATGATATATTTAATTAACAACAAATAAAAACTCCAAATATTCGCATACAAAAAGCGTCAAAATATATCCAATTTAGTAATTTTATAATGTATTATTTTAACAGTCTATAATAATTTATGAAATATATGAAAAACAAATAATAATAAAATATAGGGGACGAGTTGGGGACGAGTTGACCAGGAGACGAGTTGTCCAAGGGACGAGTTGACCAAAAAGGTGACGAGTTGACCAGAGGACGAGTTGACCAGGGGACGAGTTGACTCTGAATCAAAATTGGCCCCGCCCCGGGGGGTCATTGATTTTACCTATATGCATATAGTAAAAACTTAAAAAATCTTCTTTTAAAGAACTCAAAGAGCTATGGCTAAGATATTGAGCATCAAACATGTTCTAATAGTTGTCTACCAAGTTTGTTCAAATACAAGCCCAGGGGTGAAAATTGGCCCCGCCCCGGGGGTCATTGATTTTCTTTATATGTGTTTAGCAAAAACTTTAAATCTTCTTTGAAAAAACCCAAATAGCTAGAGTTTAGATATTAAGCATGAAACATCTTCTAGTAAGTGTCTACAAAGTTTGTTCAAATAAAAGCCCTGGGGTCAAAACTGGCCCGGCCCCAGGGGTGTCATTGTTTTTAACTATATGAGTATAGTAAAAACTAAAAAAATCTTCTTTTAAAAAGCCCAATGAGCTAGAACTTAAATGTTTAGCATGAAACATCTTCTTATGGGTGTCTACCTAGTTTGTGCAAATAAAAGCCCTTGGGTTTAATTGGCTCTGCAACGTTGGGGGAGTGGGGTTTGGGGGGCCTATATACAGGTGAGCGACCTCAGGGCCATGATGGCCCTCTTGTTTTTTTTTTGCCATATTGTTGACAGCAAGTGTTATTGTTGTTATACATGCTGAACTATAAGAATAAAAATCCTTAGATTTAATTCTTTTCTCTGTGGTTTTCAACATTAGCAAAGTTTAAACAAAGATACCAGATCAATTATGAATTACAGATTATGTTTATTCAATTTTTTACAGGCAAGAAGAAAAACAAATGGAGGGAAGAGTTATGGAACATGAAATATCTTCATAGATTTAAATGGACTCATTTAAACGAGAGACTTGCATACGAAAAGGCTGTTCATTCTCAGAGAATGCGAGCAGAAATATCACAAGCTAAACGCGAAGCAAACTTTCATATTCAAAATGCAGAAAGAAATCAAAGACTGAAAAAAATAGAAAAGAAGCAAAAGAGACTAAAGGAAGCCAAAGAAGATGGTGAAAATGGAGACAATGAGACATTAAATGAAGAAAAGGATGATAATGAAAGAGTAAATGTGATAAGGTTAAAAGAAACAGAAGATGAGATAAATAAAAGAAAATCTAAAAATAAATTTATTTTAGATGGAGCTAAAAAACAAAGACTAGCGAGGGATGGCACAGCTGTGAAAGACCCAGGAAAAAAGAAAGCATTTTTATCAAAGATATTTTCTGCTGGGTGTGATGTAAATAGTGATGAAGATTAAATCTAATTTTGATCAATTGAATTTCAACATTTTGTTGGGCAATTCCCCAGTCCATATTAAAACAAACAATTTTCCCTCCTGTGCTTTTCTACAATGGACAATACCCTGCTTATATTTATACCCCCAAAAACAAAGTTTGGGGGGGTATATAGGAATCACCCGGTGGTCGGTCGGTCGGTCGGTCGGTCGGTCCAGACGTCCGTTGCATATTCGTCCGGAGCATAACTTGAAAACTAATGGTTGGAATTCAATATAACTACATACAATGGTCAAGCACATTGAGAGGAAGTGCAGTGCACAAGAACCATAACTCTATCTTGACTAATTACAAAGTTATTGCCCTTTGTTACTTTTCCTTGTCCGGGGCATAACTTGAAAACTGCTGGTTGGAATTCAAAACAACTTCATACAATTGTCAAACACAATAAGGGGAAGTGCAGTGCACAAGAACCATAACTCTATCTAAAGTAATTACAGAGTTATTGCCCTTTGTTGCTTTTCCATTGCTTTTTTTTTTGTCCATTGCATTTTCTTGTCCGGAGCATAACTTGAAGACTAATGGTTGGAATTCAATATAACTACATACAATGGTCAAGCACATTGAGAGGAAGTGCAGTGCGTAAGAAACATAACTCTATCTTGACTAATTACAGAGTTATTGCCCTTTGTTACTTTTCCTTGTCCTTGGCATAACTTGAAAACTACTGGTTGGAATTCAAAACAACGTCATACAATTGTCAAACACAATAAGGGGAAGTGCAGTGCACAAGAACCATAACTCTATCTAAAGTAATTACAGAGTTATTGCCCTTTGTTGCTTTTCCATTGCCTTCTTTTTTTGTCCAGACCATAACTTGAAGACTAATGGTTGGAATTTAATATAACTACATACAATTGTCAAGCACATTGATAGGAAGTGCAGTGCATAAGAACCATAACTCTATCTAAAGTAATTACAGAGTTATTGCCCTTTATTACTTTTCCATTGCTTTCTTTTGTCCGGACCATAACTTGAAGACTTATTGTTGGAATTCATTATAACTTCATACAATGGTCTAGCACATTGAGAGGAAGTGCAGTGCACAAGAACCATAACTCCATTTTGACTTATTACAGAGTTACTGCCCTTTGTTTCTTTTTCTTGTCCAGAGCATGACTTTAAAACTACTGGTTGGAATTCAAAACAACTTCATACAATGGTCAAGCACAATAAGGGGAAGTGCAGTGCACAAGAACCATAACTCCATCTTGACTAATTACAGAGTTATTGCCCTTTGTTACTTTTCCATTGCTTTCTTTTGTCCGGACCATAACTTGAAGACTTATTGTTGGAATTCATTATAACTTTATACAATGGTCCAGCACATTGAAAGGAAGTGCAGTGCATAAGAATCATAACTCCATCTTGACTAATTACAGAGTTACTGCCCTTTGTTACTTTTCCTTGTCCAGAGCATGACTTGAAAACTAATGGTTGGAATTCAAAACAACTTCATACAATGGTCAAGCACAATAAGGGGAAGTGCAGTGCACAAGAACCATAACTCCATCTTGACTAATTACAGAGTTATTGCCCTTTGTCACTTTTCCTTGTCCAGAGCATAACTTGAAAACTACTGTTTGGAATTCAGTACAACTTCATACAGTTGTCAAGGACATTAAAATGAAGTGCAGTGCACAAGAGCCATAACTCCATTTTGACAAAATACAGAGTTACTGCCCTTTGATACTTTTCCTTTTCGGAGCATAACTTAAAACGTACTGGTTGGAATTCAAAACAACTTCATACAATGGTCAAGCACAATAAGGGGAAGTGCAGTTCACAAGAACTATAACTCTATCTTCAGTATTTATAGAGTTATTGCCCTTTGTTCTTTTTCTTTCTTGACTTATTACAGAGTAATTCAATTAAACTTCATCAATGGCCAATCACATTGAAAGGAAATGCAACATACATGAACCACAATTATCTCTAATTGCCCACAACCACAACTCTATGTATCAATTCTTTTACAAGGTATTCTGTTACTAGTAACATCCTCATTTCCAAAGCAGACTTGTGGGGGTATTAATCACATTTAGTGATGGTTCTAGTTACACTAGAAATTTTTGTAAACCTTAAAGAGGCATACTGTACTACTTTAACTAATGTTTTACCTCTATTTGATGGGGGTGGGATCTGTGGCCAAGTGGTTATTGTTGTTGGCTTCAAACCACTTGCCCCTTACCACTGTCGGTTTGATTCACACAAGGATTCTTTGGATTCCTTCATGTGAGAAAGCTATCCAGCTTGCTTATAGATCATCAATCAATGGTTCTACTCAGGAGCCTGTTTGAGTTTGAAATTATGAACGGAAAGCAACCTAAGGTCTTTCTCCATCAGTAAAAGCTGGAAGTCGCCATATGACATTACCTTGTACTGTGTTGGTGCGACATAAAACCCAACAAAAACACAAAAAAAAAACTCCATTTGAAAACCCGTGTTAAACAGGTTAACATTCAAATATGCATGAAATTATTGAAATAGGCTGGGATTTTATTTATTTATCCACTTTCAACTAACACTAGAATCAAGAAGAACAACAAATTACATGATTATGTATACATTTATTTG
Source organism: Ruditapes philippinarum (assembly GCF_026571515.1). Lineage (NCBI taxonomy): Eukaryota > Metazoa > Mollusca > Bivalvia > Venerida > Veneridae > Ruditapes > Ruditapes philippinarum. Next base: position 9,073 of record NW_026862616.1, read on the forward strand.
GAAATATAAAGCATGGCTAAATTCTATAGACAATCTAGATTCTACACATACATGTATATATAATTTCAAACTAACGAGTCTAGACTCTGAAATAATATTATGTGCTTGTCTATGTAGAAAAAAATAAAATTATGAAAAATACTTTGAAATTCTTTCTTCTAAACCCATACTGTGCTTAAGGCTTATAATGGGCTTACCCAACTTTAAATTTGGAACAGTCCAATCATAGTTCAAGGTCATTCAGTTGCAGAATTGAACAGAACAGAACAGCAAATATAATAGACTCATTAGTTATGTCAGACTGCACAAAAACTAACCAGTAGCCTGGCATGACCATAAAGGTAGCATCAGTTTATACTAACTGTCACAAGATTCTATATAATTTCATTAAAGGTGCATTATGCCTCAGAAATCCCTATTTTCTCAATTCTTGTTAAATGTTAAACATGTGTTTAGTAATGTTTTGACAGTTGTTTAGGAGTATGTTAAATGTTCAACAAGTGAAAAAAGTAGCGCTGAACATGCAGTTATGTGTCGCAAAGATAGCAAAATGTAAACAAAGTAGTATTTTGACTTTCATACAAAAAACTAATTCACTATGATTATACAAATTATGCCAACATAACAAAATCAGCAGAAGATAGTTTATGTATATGGCAAATGAGCATTTTTTGGAAACTTTTAAAATATACCAACAAGAGCTGTCGGTAGGACAGCACACTCGACTATTCTAAGTGCTTGATAGTAAAAAAATGCTTGATACAGTTACCTCCTCCTGTTTACAGGTTGGGGTAATGATGGTGAACAAGTGTGCAAAGTTTCAAAGCCATATGTCAATGGACTTTGAAAATATTTTAACTATTACAAAAACTTAAACGTAAATTCTAAGTCGAAAAAGGGGCATAATTCTGTCAAAATGCTTGATAGAGTTACCTCCTCCTGTCTACAGGTTGGGATCAGGATGGTGAACAAGTGTGCAAAGTTTCAAAGCCATATGTCAATGGACTTGGAAAATATTTGAACTATTACAAAAACTTTAACGTAAATTCTAAGTCGAAAAAGGGGCATAATTCTGTCAAAATGCTTGATAGAGTTACCTCCTCCTGTCTACAGGTTGGGGTCATGATGGTGAACAAGTGTGCAAAGTTTCAAAGCCATATGTCAATGGACTTTGAAAATATTTTAACTATTACAAAAACTTTAACGTAAATTCTAAGTCGAAAAAGGGGCATAATTCTGTCAAAATGCTTGATAGAGTTACCTCCTCCTGTCTACAGATTGGGGTCATGATGGTGAACAAGTGTGCAAAGTTTCAAAGCCATATGTCAATGGACTTTGAAAATATTTGAACTATTACAAAAACTTTAACATAAGTGGTTACGCCGACGCTGACGCTCGGGTGACTGCAATAGCTCTACTTATTCTTATCGAATAGTCGAGCTAAAAATAAAACAGTTTTTGAGAAATAAAATGATGGTTAGTTCTGAGGCATAATGGGTCTTTAAATAGGCATATATTGTAACAGAAAATGGCAAGGTCTTTATTTCTTTGATTAAACCAATCAATAAATAAACTAGAATGAAAGTAATACTGTAGCAAAATTGACTAGGTGAAATCAAGAATGATTTACCGCGGATTAAACCTAGAATATACCAGTTAAATTGGGTTATGTAAAAACAAACTTAAAATAAATATGGTTTATGCATAATATATAAGTGAGGACTAGTGCAGAAAATTAAAATAAAGGTAAGCACAATTTGTATATAAGTTTCAAGATTCTTGTGTTATTTTTTAGACTAGTGCAGAAAAAAAACAAAACAGGAACATAATCAGTAAGGAAAGCTTTAACAAACAAAATGTACACACAAATCTTATAATAAAGCAACTATCCATCAAATATATAAGGGAATTCATGAACACTACACAATATTTTACTCTTTAATAGATTTTCAAAATATTTATGAAAATTAGCAAGTATCTGGAGGCGTGCTGCTTTAAAGAAAATGAAACACTACATGTATATAACTGTCAAAATATACAACAATAAAAATTGCACAACTTATATGATACACTAGTATTCCTTTCTCAAAAGAGATTGACACAAGAGTCCATATCGTCCCCTTTGTGCAGTAATTGATCAACCTCTTAATAATTAAGAAGTAAATTTATCGCAGCTAACCCAATACTGCACTAAGTTGGTGATATCTGTAATTTAATGCCCCATATTAAACAGGATGAAATTATTCCTAACAAAAAAAATCCATTTACATTGAAAGACAAGTTTGTCAATAATTCCACATCCCAGATTATAATTAAAAACATATATCTTTTATTATTTAAGGTACTTTGCCTATAATGATATAAGAATCCAAAAATAGAATAGGTGACCTGGGGGTGTATCTTTTGTGTGGTAGGGTGCCTGTGCTGAGGTGCATGTGTGGGTTGTTGCATGCAAGAGGGTGAGGGTGGGTGGGTTTTGGGTGTGTGTAAGCAGTTGATATATACAAATGTATCCAATTTACCCAGATCCTTAACCAGTACTACCCTTTATTTCTTCTCAACTCATATTCTGCACATATATTATTTGTAGCAGGATTGGAGAACAAAGGTTTCTGAGTTTGGTTCTTTTAAACTAAATCAACATATATCAATGTGCAAAATTTAAAAAGGGTATGATATAATATGTTTTAATGGACCCACTCAAGCAAAATCCATGTAAATTCTCCACTTGTTTTATACAAACTATAAAACAACAAAATTTGTAAAAAAAAAAAAATCAGTATCGTATTGCAAAAGCATTCTGGTTAAAATCTAAAAAAAACATTTTATAGAAATGCAAAATTAATAACGAAAATCAAATAAAATAATGACAATAAGCGGAACACAATTCTGGTAATAAAAACAAATCAAATAATGGTTTGAGAAAACATATTAAAAATAAACCACTCTCACAATTTCAGCATAAATCAATGCATATAAGAGAAACAAAAATTGAGAACATAATCACATAAACACATTGAAATAAAAGATTAAAAAATGAACTTAATTTTTACCATTCTTTCAAACACAAAAGATTTTGGTTTCTCTGCTTAAATTGGCACAACATTCATATATTGCTAAAATATAAATTAAAGATATTATAAGAGTTTTATATTGTCTATATGAAAAAATACAATATGACTTTAGTTTTACATGTCAGTAACAAAAATTTCAATTACAATTAAATAAAAAAAATTTCATAAAGCAATTGGTAAGGATGTAATAACATGTATGAGAGTGGTCCTTAAATACAAAAGTTTTTGTAGACAAAGTCTGTTACTCAATCAACTATTACACAATAGAATAATCCAGCTAAGGAAAAGTCAATACACCTTCTATGGGTGTCTGCGCAAAATAAAAACAAAATACTTCCAAAGTTGACCGTGTTATCGAAATTTATATATTATCATATAATTATGGGAAAAGTACTTTAGGTAATTTACCACATCTGAATCACTATTGCAGCGGCTTTAACAGGCACAAGCAAATCTTTACGAGTACATGTTATCCATTGGCACTTCAAGCTATGTCTTTGAAAAACAAAAAACGAATCTGGAAAAAATTCCACTCTGTACAGGTTTTTTTTAAAGATATTTATTTATGCTCAATTGCAAAACAAGTTCTTGCAACTTAAATTAATCACTTTCGAGTCTACTTTCTAGAACCAACCAGTAATCGTGTCATATGAAGAAACATGGTTGTGACCCCCAAGTAGGGCTCTAACCCATGATACCTGAGTTGAGAGGCAGACACCTTAACCACTAGGCCACTGCTCCCATACAGGGGTTAGTGACACACTTATGATATAAGTTGTCGCCACCCAAACTCAAAACAGTGATGTTATTGAGCGATAAAATCACTGTTGAGGATATATCATTTCTTAAATAGAAATCATTGTCAAGGCAGTAACACCTTTACTCTTTACAACAATGAATGGTGTTTCTCCTTTACTGGTATAAAGAATAATTCTTATAGTTGTGAGATATGTGAGATGAACTAAGTTGTTTAAAATACAATAATAAAAAAGTCAACCCTCGCTAAGTAACCAATGAGGTCTTACAGAAAAAGCAGCAGCATATACCAAAAAATACATGAATAATAAATCTAAATTTCATAAAAAATTTGAATAACAGAGACAGACTGTATTAGCACCAAAACTTTCATATAAAAATAAAGATATCTGTTGCTAAGCAACATGATTCAGGACTATGATGCCAATTTACTTGAAAAGCCAATGAAATATTTATTCAACAAAACAATCTTTCAATAAAATGACCAATATTTTCTAAACATACAAAAAATAATTTGGTACCAAAAAAAAAAAACCCCCAAAAACAAGAGCTTTTAACTATTCTCGGTGCTTCATAGTTAAATAAGAGCCTCGATAACAAAGAATTTATCAAGTTCAAAAAAAGGCCATAATTCTGTCAAAATCCATATTGGAGTTATGGGCCTTGAAATGACCTCCTATTATGCACTCAAATAGAAGATGTGTGAAATTTCATCCCACTAGTTTTGGAGATTCCAACCTGCATGCAGAAAACTTTAAACCAATTATTAGGCATCGTCGACGCCTGGGTGAGAACAATAGCTCTCCCTATTCTTTGAATAGTTGACTAATACAAAAATTTGGATTTAAAAGTCATTGTTAATAAGGACAAAAAAAATTAATATTGGCCAAAATCAATAAATTTAGAAGGGTCAAAATTCAATCATTTTAAGACTGCTAAATGGTGACTTTCTAAAACTGATATTAATATTATTTCTCTTTTTACAAAAAGTTCCAAAACAAAAACTTTGACTTTTATAAGCAAAGTGAATGGGTTTTACTTGAACGAATTTTGAAATTTTTCACCAATTTTCCAATTTTTTTAAACTTTAAAAATCATTTCGTGGACATAAAACTAGAAAGAGCATTTGAAACACAAGGGCTATCTGAATTTTGTCAGATATCAGTTTGACAAGTGTTTTCATGCTGTTTATTTTTTGTATCATAGGCAAAAAATAAAACCCATAAAAGAAGGGGATAATGAAATAGAAAAGTCAATTCAGTATGCTCGTTCATTGGTTACTTTTTTCTGGTGTTTAATATTGTGACCACAGGGAATGTATATCTAATTTTTTGCCTATTGATACAAAAGAGAAAGAACATCAAAAACCTCGGCAATCTGATTTATACTTTGGGGGGGAATATGCCTCCCTCATACAAATCAGATAGCCTCATGTTTGGATGCTTTTTTTTCATTACTTTACAAGTTTTGATAGTCAACATAAATTTCTGATCAGGCTAAATATTTACCTAATTGTGTTTTTCAAGCATAATGTTATCTACACTTACCCTGACATGGACTAAAACACTTCTCAAGTACACAACCAAACTTGAGAACATCCCCTTATACATTTTGTAGCCATTTCCAACAAAAACATCGTAAAAAATTTAGACATGTCTACATGTTGAAATAACTAAACTCGTGTAATGAAAAACAATAAACAAGAATAAGAAATGCATGAGATGATTGAAGCAAAATGTTGAGCAAAATTTGACAGCATTCAACCTTAAAAAATGTACAATATTTTCTTAAGAACATCATTAGTTATTGACACCTGAACAAAATTCTACACCTAAAATATCATATAAAAATATCATACAGAATTTGAATGTCATCATATGCAATTTTTAAAATTTTCATAAAAAAAAAATATAAAAGGAGCCGGTCTGCAAAAAGCAAAAAGGGGTGGGAAAACCCCAGCAGGGATCCAGACCAGCCGGGCCCCCTTTTCCTTTCCCCGGTCTTATCAGGACCCATGTTTGTTGCTTTACCAACTCTTTTACAATTTAAAAGGAAAAACCCTTGTGGGCAACAGCATGGATCCTGTTAAAAGACTGCCGCGGATGCGCGGGCTGGTCGACCCTACTTTTTGAAACCCCTATGGGTTTTGTATTTTTAAAAATTTCCACAATATTTAATTACAAGAGCACTGCATGTGGTGTTAACGCTCATCTGTAAAGGTCAACCAATTTTGAAAAAAAATCTAAGTGAAAAAGGGGCATAACTCCAAAAATATAGCTTTCAGAATTTAAACCCTTGTTTCAACAATTTTGCAACCCGTGTCATGATAATAAGTATTCCAAGTTTTCATGTTTGATAACTTTTAAAACTATAGGATGCTTTTGTAAAAAATCGGCATGGTCTCCCCCACTGCTGAGAATAACTGTGGAATGGAAAAGGAAAATTGGAAATGGAGATAAATAAAATGTAAATTTACGCGGTTTATGGGCAACCTTCAATGTAAGGCTGTCTATGGATGGTTTCTATTGTTAAGCAGATCACTGGTGACCTTGAACCCTTTGAACTTATGACCCCAAAAACAATAGGGAATCATCTGCCTCAATAAGACCATTCATCCTATGAAGTTTTGAGAGCTGTTAGGTCAAAAAGGAACTCTATTATGTCCGGAAACGAGGAATTTGGGACGGACGGAACTGACCGGACGGACGGACGGACAGGGCAAAAACAATATGACCAGTTTGAGGGTTGTAGGTCAAAAGGAACTCTAGTTATCATCCGGAAATGAAGAAAACAACGGTCCACTGTGACCTTGACCTTTGACCTACTGACCCCAAAAACAATAGGGATCATCTGCTCTATATTATAAGACCAATCATCCTATGAAGTTTGAGGGCTGTAGGTCAAAAGGAACTCTAGTTATCATCCGGAAACGAGAAATTGACCAACGGTCACTGTGACCTTGACCTTTGAACTACTGACCCCTTAAAAACAATAGGGATCATCTGCTCAATAATACCAATCATCCTATGAAGTTGAGGTCTGTAGGTCTAAAGGAACTCTAGTTATCATCCGGAAACGAGAAATTGACCCAACGGTCAGTGTGACCTTGACCTTTGACCTACTGACCCCAAAAACAATAGGGTCATCATCAGCTCTATAAGACCAATCATCCTATGAAGTTTGAGGGCTGTAGGTCAAAAGGAACTCTAGTTTATCATCCGGAAACGAGAAATTGACCAACGGTCACTTGTGACCTTGACCTTTGACCTACTGACCCCAAAAACAATAGGGATATCTGCTCAATAAGACCATTCATCCTATGAAGTTTGAGAGCTGTAGGTCAAAAGGAACTCTAGTTATCGTCCGGAAACGAAGAATGGACGGACAGACTGACGGACGGACGGACTGACGGACGGACAGGGCAAAAACAATATGTCTCCCCCCGAGGTGGGGGAGACATAATGATTGAATAAATGGCTGCATTTAGGTTTTTGCACATTGACAACACAGCACAGTGATTATAATAGTTGGACTTTTTTGCTTATCATATACCGTCTTGTATCTATTTAACGCTCCCAGGGGGCTAGCATTTTTCAAAGTTATTAGAACTTTTAAAAGGTGCTTAAAAATAATTTTATTATTTATATAATATAATTCACATTTTTATTATATAATATACGATACAGGATATATTTTTTGAATGATTTTACATTACTGGAGTGTCATTGTTATTTTTTAAATAAAATATTTGGATTTTTTTTGGATTGCTCTTTCATTATGGTTTATAAATCTAAAAGGTAAGAGTTTCTTTCCTCCAAATGTGTTTGGGGTGGGGGTAAGGGGGGGGGAGGGGCACTAATAAGAGAGGGGGCATTAATTTGAAACAATACGGTATATGTATTATGATTAATCAGTATTGACAGCAGTAAAAATGTTGACTTGAGGTTTTTTGGTGTTTATTGGGATTTAAATTTGTTAATTGCATAGAAAGTCGAAACTGCATAAATATCATAAACTTTCACTTAGCTTAGATACAGCTTTTTCATAAAACATACATACAATTATAAAATATCTTTAACAAGTTCTAAAAAAAATCATTTATATTACAAGGAAAAGAAATGTCTGTACGCAGGATTTACATAAAACATTTTTTCTAAAATCAATAACGAAATATTATACGTAAAATTCAATTAAAAAAGAAGTAAAACAACATCATAACACTTTGAAAGTGGTTATGGCATATCAGCCAACTAACAAAAAACAACAATCTGAACATCCAAATGTATCCGGACGTCTGATTCAGATGGCCTTTTCAGCTCAAGATGACATCCCTAGAAAAAATGTCCGTACGCAATATTTTTATGAAAGGTTTTTTTTTCTAAAATTTAAAACATCTTAAAATATCAAATGACCTCTATTTACGACAAGCTCCCGTTTGAAAGGGATATTAAAGAGGCATTCTATATTTAATCAAATAAATTCATGTCTACAAAATAATGCCTAATAAAACACTTAACTTCAATGTATAAATCATGTCAATATTTTAACTTCATAACATAAAAACAATCCCATCAAATCATTAATACATTGAGAACAGTTCAATGTAATGAAAGAATAATGAAAGTTAACATATCTTAAAAGCTCATTTGTTAAAGACAGCAAAACTTATTTCCAAAGGAAAGTATTCTTTAAAAAAAACAAAACAAACAATAACATCATCCCTTACAATGTTTGCTTTTACTACCCTGTATCACAATTTTTTCTTCCAAATTTTTAATGAAGGTCTATCCCCAAGGTCATTTCTAACCATTTCAAGTACACAATCTGTCACACCTGATTGGCCGTCCACTCAAGTCAAGGTCATGATTGTCTCCTGGTGATCAATGTAGTCATGGTGGATTGCTTTGGAATTTACTATCAGCAACATCAAAATCTCCCATTGCGTCTGCTGAATCCTGTATAAGAAATGTATCATTTATAATATATATTTTTTTTTTTTTATATTTTTCTATATTTTTTCACTGGTGGCTTGTCTCGACTATTAAATTCAGCCAATATAACAAAATTTAAGGGAAATTCTTTCCTCTTGTCATGTCAAAAACGAAAAAATGTATATATCATAAACAGAAAATTCAAGTTTTGGATTTATTTTCATCTTGTGGATTGAAAAACTATTATATTTTCACTCATGGCTACCGCCACTAATGAAATATTTATTTTCATACCACTTGATGAAAATAATTCCTGTATTTATAGAAAAAAACCTTGAATGTTCTCTATGTACATGTATTTGCAACTGATACATATGTACATATGTTGTTAAAGTATGGTTAACCCTTTCACTGCTTGGGTTGCATTAAAGGTGGCTGCCATAAATGTGACTTTTATTAGAATATGAATAAAATCACTATTTATGAATTAATTAGTGTTATAATTTATAGCGAAATAAATAATGAATTATATTACTGTTTAATTATTCCCCCAATTTCAAAGAAGAGGGGGTATATTGCTTTGCATTTGTCGGTCCATAGACCAAATGGTTTCCGAGTGATAACTAAAGAACGCTTAGGCCTCGGAACTTCAAACTTGGTATGGTGATTGGTCATGACCAGCAGATGGTCCCTATTGATTTTGGGGTCAAGGGGTCAAAGGTCAAGGTCACATTGACCTTTTAGGTAAAAACGGTTTCCGATCAATAACTAAAGAACGCTTAGGCCTAGGAACTTCAAACTTGGTATGGTGATTGGTCATGACCAGCAGATGATCCCTATTGTTTTTGGGGTCAAAGGTCAAATTGACCTTGTCGGTAAAAACGGTTTCTGACCAATAACTAAAACACCCTTAGGCCTAGGATCTTCAAACTTGGTATGGTGATTGGTCATGACCAGCAGATGACCCCTATTGATTTTGGGGTCAAGGGGTCAAAGGTCAAGGTCACATTGACCTTGTAGGTAAAAACTGTTTCCAATCAATAACTTAAAAACGCTTAGGCCTAGAAACTTCAAACTTGGTATGATGATTGGTCATGACCAGCAGATGGCCCCTTTTGATTTTGGGGTCAAGGGGTCAAAGGTCAAGGTCACATTGACCTTGTAGGTTAAAAATGGTTTCTGATCAATATCTAAAGAATGCTTAGGCCTAGGAACTTCAAACTTGGTATGATGATTGGTCATGACCAGAAGATGACCCCTATTGATTTTGGGGTCAAGGGGTCAATGTCATATTGACTTTGTACTTTATGACGGTTTCTGACCAATAACTCAACAACTCAAGTTGCCTTGGTTGATATTTTTATATTAAACTAAAAATGCTTTTGGTATACACATTTGAAGGTCTTATGTAATATAACAACTTGGCTGTCATAAATGAGGCCTACATGATTCATAAAATTTATGCATACTGGCATGCGAGCAGTTCCCGTACAAAAATCATAGTTACTTAATTATTATTTTTTTATTACGCTCACTCACCAAATGTTACACATCAATATTCAGCTCGTCACACAAATCATGGAAATTCCATCATGTTCTAAACATAGAATAACCCTTACTTATGAGGCCTCATATGGGGTACTGAAATTATCCATTATTTTGTATGAAGAGAAGTAGTTCCCGTACATAAAATCTAACCCATTATAATTATACAATTTTATTATATCGGACTTATTTTTCATTTACAATTGTTGAACAGACCAATATCTAAGAGATAAATAGATGTAATTCAGGAAATAGAGCGTAGACTAAACGCGGGTATCTATTACCCGGTACCGTTACCCCAACGCATTCATATGCAGTAACATGCTTGTATGCATGATATTTTATGCATCAAAGCCATAAAATTATTATTTATAGTAATATTGGTCAACATTCTGATAATTAAACAATTTTTCATCACATTGCCTACTTATTTGTAAACAGGTGGTATAAGTGGAAAACCCTTTAACAAGCCTCACGTGTACGTATTTTTGCGCATGCGCAGAAGGACGGAATCCCCCAGAGAAAACAAGGTCACGTTTTGACGACGCACAGGTGAAAGTGATTTAAAATGAGACTTTATATACGTACTGCCGAACTGACACTTAGATTTTGTCTCGTTTATGTATCTGCTTGATTTGAAATGAATTTCTGAAGAATGCAAGTAAAAATCAAGCGTTTAAATGAAAAATACGGGTACTACTTCTGTACGGGAACTGCTCGCATGCCAGTATATTATCTGGTAAGATTTGTTATAACTTAAATTGCTGCACACAACCTATGGGACACAATAATTATTACCTTGTGACTAGTCATGACCAATAGATACTAGATAACCCTCATCAATTGTTTGTTCACTGGGTCAGAAGTCATGCATAATAACCTGATCACATGACTGATTGGCTGCCGATAGGGGGCATACATGTTTTACAAACATATCTTGTTTAATTAAATTTACAATCAAATCCATCTTTTATAATAAATCAAATTTAGTAAATAATATTTCTGAAAATGTAGTTTTTTTTCGCATAAGTTTTTAAATAAAATTTAGCAAGAAAAATTCATAATTACTATAAAACAATTTATACTAACAAAATAAGCTGTTAATTATGTTTCCCATCAGTTAGAAATTTTGAACAAATCTTTGTTTGATTGAGTTTTAAATCACACCAACACAGAATAGGTCATATGGTGACTTTCCAGCTTTACTGGTGGAGGAAGACCTCAGATGCCCTTCCATGCATTATTTCTGGTACATATTAGCACCTGAATAGAACCACCAACGCTCCGTAAGCTAGCTGGATAGCTTTCTCACATAGAAGAATCCAAAGTCCCTGTCGAGATTCAAACCCACAGCGTTGAGGGGCAAGTTATTTGAAGTCAACCACCACAGATGCCCGCCTAAAAATATTGTGTAAGAATCTTTGTTTACATTATACAGAAGGGTATACCTGATGTATAGGTTGAAAGTCTTCTGGAAACAGAATAGCGACAACTTTCCTCATTATCTCCTTCTCTGACTGCCCCATGGCTGGAAAGAAATAAAAGCATTTTTCATAATTTGAAATGTTATGAAGCACCTCAAGACAAATGGTTAGCCTGGAACCCCATTGTAGCGATCTATTTACCTATAAATCACAACTGCAGTTAAAAAATTTAAATCTCCCTAAATATTTATTATGTATCATTTATTTTGATCCTTTTGTCATAATATTTACATGGCAAACATCACTGATATATAGTTTTTAGCTTTGGAATATACGGATATTTACAAACATGTCAAACAGGTTGGAGAATTAGGTAACGCCATTATATCGATGCATTACTCAGTTAGTCAAAGTTTGGGAAGCCTGAACCATCTTTATGTAAGATTTTTCAGTCAATTAGAAACAAAGATCTATGTCTGTTTTAAAATGTCAGCATAAATTTAGGAACTTTTAAACAGATAGTAAATGTACTTTTAAGAACACACTATTTTATTTATAAGTCTATTTATTATCTACAATGTCTACAGTACATGGAATCATGTTTTTGATCATTTTTACGGCACAAAAACAAATGCGAAAGATTTTCGTGACACTATTGTAAATGTAAACAATTAGTAGAAGGTGCATTTTGCAAAAAAACAGGTGGAAACAGCAGTTCAGTTTATGATAATTGTTGGGTCTTAAGGCCTAAAAATATCATACATGTATTTGAAATTCTTACATAAATAAACAGCAAGTGCATTATACACTTAAACAGACTCTACTGAGTTTTTTTTGACATGACTGGAATTACTTTCCAAGATTTACATACCATCTGATGTAGTTCTTGTTTACAATTTTCAGATAATTTCTTTAGAATATAATTTAATATTATGCAAGATGAGCCAAATGACTTTTCACTGGGGCCAGGAACCGCAAAAACTATCAATTATCAATTTTATTCCGAGCATATTTTCTATCATTTGTAAATTGTTCCATTTTCACTCAATCTATGTAACAATTTAAAATTTAATGTTGTTACACTTTTTTGTTGAAACCACAGGTCCAGATGATCACTTCTACATTTGAAACACTAAAATCTAATAGTAAAAGCTGTTCAAAAAGCCACTTGCCAATCTAAAGACAACACACATACTCAAATCTAATAACCCAACTGTTCAAAAATAACAAACCTGCTTTCCTAACAAATCACAACAGTCTTTATAAATTTTGTATTTTACCTTTTCCAAGTTCTGTCTCTACTTGTTGTCTATATTCTTCCACTTGATTTTGGATGGACTACTTTCAGAAGCAGCATCCACGAGACAAAATAGTTCCTTCCTGTCATCACACATCATTTTCATCATTTCTGTAACCTGCAAATTAATAAACATGTACACCTTATTAGAAAACAAAGCTTTAAATTATGAACAAGAACTTTCAGCATATTCTCAATGCTTGATAGTAAAATAAGTTCACCAAGGGGGAGTAATTACAGAAATTGCGAAAAACCTTGACCTTTTCTCAGTAACCAATGTGTGCATACTTTGTTACATAAATGTTTATTTGTGTGGTGAATGTAGTTCGGCAAAAAATCAGTACCCTGTGGGTTCCAAAGATGCCTTCACCAAGAGTTGTCAATCTCCTGGGTAAGTAAGAAAGGTCCCATATTGTATGCGCAGTAAGAGATTTTAATCTTACTAAATCAATTTAGAAATATGTCCAGAGAACATAGATGCATCTCATTTTGTTCAGTAAAGAGATGGAACAGACTGACAGACAGACGAGGGCAAATATGTATTCCCTCTTGCAAGAGGAAGGGGGGGGCATCAAAAATATATATCCCTAGTCTGACAGTTTGCTTACAAAATAGTATAGTTCACAGGTAAATTATTCTTCATTTACTAACAAGCATCCCTTATAAACTCTGTTAAGGGAGAATGATAATAAGGACTCAAAAATTGGTAGTTTAAGAATTAGGTTTTGC
>NW_026862617.1:0-100206 GCF_026571515.1 Ruditapes philippinarum
TTGGCTTACATATGAAATTACAGATGAAATTTCCGACATGGGTAAAGATAACGGAAACACCAGTCATATATGCAAGAATATTTCTACCTTTGTATTAGACAAATCAACAGTTGTTTAACTTCTATATTATTTATATTCAATTTCAGACACTATTGATGTTTTACATGTTATAACAAGGTTTGACTTGGTCTATGATTCCAATGAGCCAGATTTCGAACGTGGAGTGAGTTTAGAAGAAATTGAAAGAATAGAGAAAGCAATAGGTGACTTATATGATGTTTCCAACACGCTTGAATATCACCTGGTTCGATGACCGAACTACAATGATACCATTGGCTACGACAACATATATGTAGACAATATTGCGTTGACATTTGTCCAACGCTTGTTAACAAAATGTAACAGAGAGTTAAAACCATGCAATCAACCACGTGCTTCATACTGGAGACCCTTTCTAATCAAAACTAAAAGCTTAGCGTGGTGGTTTCAAAATAACTTAAGAAACCACATTTTTGATATAATTATAGGGATGATAATACAGGAACTACGCGGTTGGTTTCAAAATCAGGTTGTGCTGGCAGGAAATCTGCATTAATCTGTAGATTAAATTAAAGCATTGTCGCCCGAGATTTAATTTTGTTGCACTTTGATCATAGAAATGTTTGTTCCTTTCATCTACTTCTACATAAAAAACCAAGCCACGTTATAAATTGCATCGTTATTAATTAAACACATGTATTGTTTCATTTTGTCACATGAGTTTGTTCTTATAATGTTTTTGTCTAAGAAAACATGCTATTTTGTTTATTTACTTTGAAATTCAAAATATGTCACACCGGGAAGAGAAATCCACAAGCATTATCAAGGTGATTGTAGTGGTGAAAAAATTAAAGTGCATATTTAGATATACAAAAAAGACTAAGCCAGATTAACTGAATATTAATCTATTACTTTTGTAATAAAAAATAAAGTGTTCCGTTAAAGTACTAACGTCAATTGACTTTCTTTTATATAATTACAATGTATTTTAATTACAAACACACACAACGTACATACAAACACACACACACACACACACATATATATATATATATATATATATAATATATATATATATATATATATATATATACATATAGAAATGAGAATATATAAACACATACACCACATCGATATGCCAGTCCAATTACGGCACTGCGCCTAGCAGAACAGTCATGAAAGCATAACCACTGCTCATCCACTATCACCTAAATGATGGTTTTTTTTTTCTTTTTCATAAATTCCTAAATGATGGTTTCAGTACAGTTTTATATACAGATCACAAACTGCACTAGACATTGAAACAGGATCAACATTCGCATATATAGAGTTTGTTATAGAAATGAGAGAATATATACACACATACCACCACATCGATATGCCAGTCCAATTACGGCACATATATAAGTAAAATCTCCAACATTTATTGTTTGTTGACCGTTTTGATTTCAATATTATAAGGTTTCAATATAGTGAGAAATTATACTGTTACACATTAAGATTATATAAATAACAAATAACCAACCATTTAAAATAAATAAGGAAAAGGTTTGTACTATAAATTCGATTTGTTTTCTAATACGTAATATACTTTATTTAATAACGCTCAATAAACATGAATAATACAACAAACTTTACACAATTTATTGAACAACATTAAGCACAGTTTAACAATTTCATTTAAATATTTTGATGACGTTTTACATAACCGACAAAACATTTTAACGCCAACACATTGTAGAAATAAACATCGTTACAATAATGGTATTCATACTGTACGACTTCCTGAAACCTACCCCATTATTTAAAGCCATCGAAAAGTCCTGTATGCATATTTCAAAGAAAGTGCATCTTTCATCTGTATTTAACGCCCTGTTCCCGCTAGCTTCCATATTTGCATCGTCTTCATTGTCGTTTATATCAGAGCACGATTTTGATGTTCGACGAACTGGTCCTTTAAAAGTTGCCTTTGCCATCAATATTTTATATTCGGTCTCATTAAGCATTATTTTTGGACAAATAAGTTCGCCAAAGTAAAAGTGGGACTGATCGCATTTTTTTATTTCTTTAGTTTGATCATGTCCAAATATGCCAAAGTCCTCCATTCTGTAGTCATGTTTGATGGCCGTTTTGAATTTAAATCTATTATTGTTAATGTCTAGAGATACAACGAGAGTCGAAGAAGCCTTTGCATAAGCATACAAACGTGAAAACAGTTTTTCCAATTTACATTTTTCAGTGGTTTGATAGGTGATAACAGATGTAATATTCAAGTCACCGTTATTATCATAAGACCTAATACTTGTAAAGCAGTGTTTGCACTTAACTTTTGGTTTTACTATTGTATTTGATACTATTGTTCCAAGTTTGTTTAAATTATCAGAGTCATCCGAAAATGTTATTTCACTTAAATCAGAAGACCTATCTATATCGACTGGCCATATTTCAAGTAGAATACTTACGCTTATTCCATTCGTTCTAGTATATCTTCCAACACATTCACCATATAGAGCTGTATACGTAAGGGGACAAGTCAGCCGTCGACATTTATCCTGAAATACAAGATTCATCAACTATAACAAATTGAGCATGTAGACCTTAGTGCATCTTAAGATGATCTCATGTAAAATAAGCATGATTTTTTATAATGTGTTATATCAATATACAATCTGAAAACTGGGAGACACCTCAAAGGAAAACAACAGAGAAACATGAAATAACAGATTCAGTTTGATTGACTTAGTTTATGAGAGGTAATAAAAATTGAAGCATCACTACTGCCCCTTTTCTAAGCACCGGCTTAACATACAATTTTAACTTACAAATAATGGATCGTACACTTGACTTCTGTCGCAGTCGTCGTCTTTCGCTTGTTCTTGCTGTCTTTTCAAGGTTTCATACAACGTCTGATTTAACATCGCAACAGCATGATTTATTTTGTTGAAATCAGAGTACTTCAATTCTGGGTAAGGGCAGAATTCCTGTAATATTCTCTGGAAGAAATTACAAAAGAAGCAATGAACATTTCGGAAAACAGTAAGTGCACTTCGTGTTCCGATTTGTGTCGTATCAAAATAATATAACGTGTATGCTTTACACACTCTTTGCAGGCTCTCATGATGATATTGCATTGCAGGGTGATTCGGTAGTTGTCCAGTGATATTACAAGAGTCATATGCTTTAAAGCATTGAGAGCTTTTCCCCATGCCAGGCAAAGGTGGTACCGACCAAATCATGCAATCCCGTAACGTTTCTAATGCATCCTCCGGTTGAAATTCAATTAAATGTTTTGTGGTTTTACACTTAAATATGAGTTTCCATGAAACTGAAGTATTTACTCCATTGCATTCAGCGCAATATTTATTTTTATAAACAATTTCTTGCATGTCCGAAACTACGATAAGATCTTCTATGCTTTGCTGCATTCCTTCACATCTTTCTATCGTGTAGTTGTCTTGGTACGTATTTGGACAGGTAACAAGAGAATTGTATGAGTTAATTCCATTGTAAATGTTTCTTTCATAATCGTTAAGTGTATCGGCATCAGCATTGTACACTGGAAAATAGCATACAGGTTGTATTAGGGTTTCATTCATTTCATGTTGAAAATCCGGACAACAATTGCCATGTAGATGACAGTCTTTTGTACACAGACAAGACGCACAACATGGCCTGTCTGATTGTTTGCTGATATTTAATTGAGCCTTACTTGTACAAAACTCAGTATATGGACAAAAAGCCGGGAGGCTCAAGTCCTTCACAATATTAGTAAATTCGTAACAATTAAATACTTTTGAGTGCAAAATGATAATGAAAACATAAAAGCTGTGCATCTTGATTCCTGTGACGCGAATGTTAAATTCGAATGACTGCAAACATATTTTATAGTTAAAAGAAGTACATTATGATTTCCCTTCCCTTTTTCTTCAACGTATCGAATAAATGTCCTTTAAACAATATAATGCCATACAAATGAATCACGTTTTATGTACAATGAAAAAAACATTTAACATAAAGACACTGTGTTTTCTATGAAAGTGTGACTTTGGATATCACATGGACAATAGAAGTTCGGTTTTTGCAAACACTTACTTGGTGGTCTCATTTACTCCATTGTTAACAAATTATCGCCTATTAAGGCAAAGGGTCAAAGGTTTTCATCAAATTAATATGTAATGAATATAATAAAAGGCAATTTGAATACATGAGAATAAATTCCATACCTTTTATTATTCAACCGCAGAATAACCCTCAAGTATAACACATTGTCAATACAGATGTGATGTTAACAAGCCAATCCTGAGTTTACGTCATTTCACAAGACGATCAACAAAAGATTTTAAATCAATTGAGAATTGAGAATCAAATATAAATACGCATTAAGTAACGTGTTCAAACGTCAAACGATAGCTGAAACAACAACATGCATATATCAGTTTACTGGACGCTTTTCTTTATCGCTGCAAATGATCAGTTTTGCGAGTCGAATGAAATAGTAGATAAATTCAATCTGACAAGATTTTGTCCAAGTACAAATTTCTGTACCCAACGTGCAAGTTACAACTTCAGCGGTTCTAATAACCAACCCTGCTGCGCTTCATGTTTATGTACAGACGACTGTCACATGTATGGCAACTGTTGCCCAGATTTCAAACAGCAAGTGGAACATAAGACGTCTGTACCAGAATGCTATTTTCCGGTTTACAATATTGATACTGAAACTCTGGACCGTTACAATGAATATATTTTTACTGGCATAAACTCATACAACACTATTGTTAAATGTCCGGAACCGTTTCAAAATGGCGTTTTAAAAGCATTATGTGAAGGCGATCCCAAACAGATTGAGGATTTTCCGATGGTTTCGGATGAAAGAGGATACGTATACAGAAACAAACATTGTGCCAAATGTAATGGAGTTTTCAAATTTCTCTCATGGAATTTGAAGATGAAATGTTCGTCATCCGAGGACGCAATACATTTTCAAAATGCAATGCCATTTGTTCCAAATAACACGTGCATGTTATGGTCGTTTCCACCAAAAGATGATATCGTGCAACGCTCGTTGTGCTTCAAAGCAAATGATGAATGTGATGCAAAAGGAACAGTTATGGCAAACTCTTTCCTTCAAAATGCGTGTCTCTCATATACATTATATTATTTTCATCAGTATAGAGGGTTAATACTTATTTTCAAGAACGTTCATTGTTTTGCCTGTAAATTAAATATAGACTCATTTTTAAGAGAATCATGCCCACTCATGACATTTGATCAAAGTCCAAAAACAGATACTTATCTTATTCCTATGACTGCCTTTATTGATATGGCGTATAATAAAGATGTTGCACAATCAAGTGAAATCTTAGAAAGAAGCAAATGTACTGATTCGGAAATTTACGACACGTATTTTGTGAGTATTAACTTTCTATCTCCTTTTTAAGCCTTCAACCACTTATTGTATTAAATTGTATTTAACATCTATTTCATATTTATTATAGAATCAGATATTTAAAAATATGTGTAATATATTACAGCAAAGCGCTTAGTGTATCTCGGTGGCCAAAGTATAAATGATAAGTGCATACAAAATATAAGCAAGTCACGTTAAATCGGAAAAAAAAACATATCTTGTTCAACAAGATTATGTACATTTTATGTTGAAGAAAAATTTTCTTCTTTAAGTTTTTTCTAAAATTATGTATTTTCAGAACAAATGTCGGATATTGCAATGTCCGGTGATCTCAACAGCACTTAAAGGCAAATGTGTTTCTTACATAAGTGATAATATTGGTTTCAGTGTAAGTATGCTGCTGGAATTTCATCCGATTTCTAAACAGGCAGAATTCAGAGTAATTAAATCCTCCATTGATCAATCAGACGTATTCATATTTAGCAGTTTTTATGATAAGATTCTATCGAAATTTAGTCATATAACATCGAAAGTAATGAAGCGATGTGGGTGCTGTGAAACCCTCTTCGTAGAAGAAGGAAATGATTTTTATATCCAAACTGCATTCCATACGAACACAAAATGTACAATGCATAATTTACTGTCCAACTCCTATCTGTTTTCACACAAAAAACATCAATTCAGTGTAAACATTGATAATCAAACTTTCGAATTCACAACAAATGTAAAGACTGATCTTGATTTTGAAAGGATGCTAAGCTTAGATTGGAGATATCGTCTGAAAAGAAGATTTTGTAAACATCCTTATCATTTCAACGGTGATCTTGTATGTCCCAAAATATCGCTGAATAAAACTGAATATCTATTACTACAAACAAAAGGCAGATATCAAGGGACAGTTCAAGAAAGAGAAATTCTTAACGTTCGTAACAACATTACAAGCAACAAAGATGGTGAGGAAGCGCCAACTGGAATTGTTGAAAAGAAATCATCTAAGGTTTACGATTTGTGTTGGAATGAGTATTACATGTTTATAAATACAGGAAATAGTATCAACATGCTTGTATGGGTAAGAGCTATCAATGCTGCATTTCATGCATTGCTAATGCTGTTGATTGCTATACAATAAACGATACTACAGCTTGTTGACAATAGTACACTTACCTTAAGCTTATATATATTCTGTTAAATGTTGGTAAAGGAGAGAAATCTTTATGACTTATTTTGTGTTTGTATTTCTAACAAAACGACAAGTAATTAAAAGTACCGAATGTTAAAAAATGTAGATACTTCGTACAGAAATATTTGTTTTGCAATTTGCCTGGTTTCTGTATTTAAGGTATAAGTTGCCTAAACCTCATTTTTCTGAAGAGTATTCATTTTCAGTGAGGATTTAGAGTTTGCATGGGGTGTGGGTTCAGACCCAGGAGACGAGCGTTTCAACTTTTTGTGGCTTTCCGAACACAATTGGACAATATTTCGTCTCAACGGGATACAGTTGTCTGAATCATAGTTCTCATGAGGAGAAATGTCTCAAGTCCCTACATACTTGGTTCAGGAAGTTGAAACAGTCAGCAGAAGCTTTGACGATGATTATCCTTTTATCAGATATGTTTAAGTACTAGCATAAAAATAAAGATAAATTTGTTAAAGGGCGTTTAAAGACAAATATGTCGTTTTGGCAATATATTCGGATGTCAGATTTTATTTTTTATTGTAGATGTAACGCTTTCTCTTTGCTTTGTTTATATTTTGCTTTAGATTTGAAAGAAACACTAGTTTTACTTTGATTTCTTAAAATGAGGGTGTAAAATAAATTCATAGTTTAAGCCAGTCATGTATACTGTTATAGCATATCTGATGCATTGCAACTACAAGGAGAAAGAAGGCTTTATAAGCTTAGCTTTTGAACCCAATCTTTTGAAAAAAAGTCACGCCTGTATCTTGAACATTACTTATTGGTACAATCTGTATGCTGTGAAGTTATCTGAAGTAAACTATGTTTCAACAAACATCTTTATGTGTACTTCTTCTCTAATTGACCGTCCTTTAAAATTCAGCGTTAATTTTCGTCGTTTGGTGTCAAACGTTTGAACAAATAAAACATGTTTATTAAATGTTCTTAATGTAGTAGATAGATGACTCGTTACACGAGGGGGTAAATGTTTAGTGAAAAATTAATTTCCCGCCATGCGACGATGTCTCCTAAAGAAAATGTTAACGTGGTTAATTGAATTTCATTATATTTCGTACACACATTTACGGGGCTTAAAATTCATAACTGCAATAGCGACCAATATATCGTTAAAGGGACCAATGGCATAAAACAACAAAACTTGAAACTTTTACAAAATATTTAATGAAGCACTTTAAATGGAAACTCTACAAAGTAAAACAAGAAACATACAAGAATTTAATTGAAAATCAAATTTTATACTATTCTTAGCCGGATTTGAGGGAAAAACATGCAACGCTTTTCACTTTTTGGCCCTATGTCATAGCAAAAAATATTCTGGAAAAAACAGGGTATATATTATAATTAATCATGTATGGTATTTATGGTATTTTTTTACACAACTCAAAGTTAGCTACTGTGATCATCTTGTGTCCGTCGTCCGTCGACCGTGGTTTACATAAATGCATAGAACGGACATTTCCTGATCGCCACATGGCTTATTGTGGTGAAATCATACATAAATGATTCTAAGGTATTCTTCTCAACCGCGTCGTAGATTTTTATGAAACTGTACTGCAATGATCAATGAGTAGTCCTTTACAAAATTGTTCAAACAGTTCGGTCTGTTAAACAAGATGGTCGATAGAGATAAAATAGAAATAAGCTTTAAATTGTATCCTCTTTTCATTTGCTTAACAAGTGTTGATGAAATTATTAAATAAGAATGAACCCCGGGTTGTCCTTGATTAAAAAATCTCAAATTGTTTCAATCCGCTGAAAAAAGAGGGCAAGAAGTGCTTAAAATAGACAACTCTTTAAACGAAATCTCATGTTTAATCACTAAGGAGATTTCAAAGAAACTATGCAGCCACGAATATAAGGTCGTCTTTGTCAGTGGCTGTTCAAATGCTTCCTGTCTGTTGAACAAGATGGCCGCCAAATCAAGGTGTAGGAATAAGATTTAAACGACATGTAGCTTGTAACATTTTAATGAAACTCTTCAGAAATGGCCTTACGTTTTCCTTTCTCCTCAAGTGTTCTGGGCCTTCCGGTCCGCCAAAGAAGATGTCCACCAGAGCAAAAGCAAATTCTTTTAAAGATTTCTTCACCTCAACCACAGCATGAATTACTTAGAAGTCAATGCCATCAATGTGCTTCATCAAATTTAACCTAGCGGCTATAAGAAGGATAATATTTAAAGCCTATTTTATATAAAGCTATAGCCATAGTGTTAAACAAACCGGCCGCTATGACTTAATATAAATATAAGCTTTAAATAATAATGATAATAATAAACCGCTTGGTATAGTTTGGTGAAACACTGCAGATATTATCAATGACCCATTTTATGAGCATTTTGTGAAAAATGGCCGTTTTCATTGAAAAGCCTCCTGTAACAAGTGCAATACTGTTAAAACTTGGCACAAATGTCAACTGAACCTGAACCTTTGTAGCGCATATTCAATCTTACATTTCCTGTTACCATGTCACCGATTGTTCTTGCGCAATATTAAACTAATAACAACTGTCAAAAATTGATTTTGCCCGTATTAATTATTTACATGGTCTGTCAATCCACACAATCAAGACAAAATTAAGGACGAGGATATAAGAATAAAATATTTATATGAACTAAAGACATATTTTGTCAAAAATTGCAATTAGGTCCAAAATGAGAACCCCTTGGCCAGATATATATTACAAATGAACCTGGTCATGTATATATCCAATTTATAAGATTTTATAATCATCTTTATACATATGACCCCTATAGTGATTTCATGGTGCTGTGATAAACCTTAAAATATAAAGCGTATACTGAGTTAGGAATTACATGCCGATTTTTGGGGGGTACTTTTTCAGATTTAGCTTCAATTGTACAAAATGATTTCAATTCAATATAAAATATTTCACATATTTCTGTGAACATTATTATTATGTAACATTATTTTTTATTCCATTATAAGAAAATTAGCAAATTAACAATCAGTAACAAATCATACCATAACTATGAATACGGTTGGTATTCTTTTGTGAAATGCACTTTATTTTAAAACGCTTAATAAGCAACTACGAAACCACACATTTTAAAAATTGAATATTGCTTTAACCGATGCTAGGGTGTGTGGACGGTAGATTGCACTTTCCTGTTCCGTCCATGAATAAGCTCAATCAAACCGGGTCTGTAACATTTTCAGTTTTGCAGTTTTTGGTCTTTCTTTAGGGATTCTGTCTATTTTATAATTTATTCAACAACGTTAACCACATTTGTGTCATATGACTTCCATATTTCAATAATTCCTTGTAGCCGACATAACATTTATATTAACGCAGAAATCAGCATAATTACAAAAGTTATTTCAATCGACTGTGACTTCTTATAACAATAGCCATCATGCAAAGCAATAAAAATCATGTAAATACACTTCAAAGACAGCGATTCTGTCATATGTTTTTGTTGAGTTGTTTTCCTTAGCTTCGTCTATTACATTGTTTTTTGTCGTCGTGTGATTTAGTGAACGATCTTGACGTTTAATGAACTGGACCTCTTAAGGTTGATTTTGTTTTCTTTACTTTAAATTCAGTTTCGTTAAACAATATTTTTGGACAAATAAGTTCACCATAATACAAATTGGATTGATCGCAGATTTTAGTTTTACTATTTTGATCATGGCTTGATATAACTATGTTATCTGTTATGTAATCACGTTACATGGCTGTGCTGAATCGAAATGCTTTATCGTCGATGCTGAGATCAACGAGAGACTGTGAAGCTTTAGCATTAGTATACAAACTGGAATACATGTTTTCCAATTTACAATATTTAGTGGTATGAAAAGTTAGAACAGCTGTAATATTTTTATCACTGATATTGACGTGTGCCCTGGCTCGTGAAAAGCAGTGTTTACACTTTGCTTTTGGTTTTACGATTGTATTTGATATTACTTTTCCAAGTGTGTTTAAGAAGTTAGAATTTTCCCACAAATCAATGTCTTTTCACTGAATTCAGAAGTCCTATCTGTAATGACCTGCCATATTCATATAAGTGGAATACTTACGCTTATGTGATCTATCAACACATTCATCATAGAAAGTTGTATAAGTTGGGGTCTATTCTTCCCTCTTCTATCGCATACTTGTATTTCATTGCCACAGTGGAATTCATTTTGTAGAAATCAGCGTATTCTTGTTCTGGCAAAGGGCAGAATTCCTGTAATTTATCTTGAAATATTGCAAAAGAAACAATGAACATTTTTAAAAACTTTTAATGCATTTCGTGTACCGATTTGTTCAGCATCAATATAATATAACGTGTATGCTTGGCACACATTCTGTAAGATATCATGATGATATTGCGTTCCAGGATCAATTTGCAATTGTCCAGTGATAATGTACAAGTCATATGCATTTTAACATAGAAAAGGTCTTCCCACGCTTAGCTCAGGCGGCAAAGACCACATCATGCAATCCTGTAGTTCGTCTAATGTTTCTAATTCCGGTTGTATTTCAATTAAATATTTAGTGACCCTACAATTTAATATAAGATTCCATGACATTGTGGTATTCACATCATTGCATCCAGCGCAATATCTTTTTCTATAAACTATACCCTGCAAATCTGAAACGACAGTAAAATCTTCAACGTTTTTTTGTATTCCTTCACACTTTTCTTTTGTGTCGATGTTTTGGTATGTCTTTGGACAGTTTACACAAGTATTGTAGAAGTTAATTCCATTGTAAATATTTTCATCAAAATCACTAAGTATATCAGCATTAGGATTGTACACTTGAAAGTAGCATTCAGGTGTTATCAGTGTTTCATCTTCATTCTTTGCCGATATTGAGGGCAGCATTACTGGTACAAAATTGTGTATATGGACAAGAAGCCGGGAGAATGAGGTCATTCACAATATTAGTAAACTGTAAAGTGATAACAATAAAATTCCTTCAAAAGGTAAGTGTATATGAAGTGACAATAACAAGAAAGAGTCTCATCTTGATTTCTAAACAAAAGGGATGAAATACATTAAATGAATATATTTTTGGCAGTTACGTATAACATATTCCAACAGATAAAATGTTTATTGATATCCGAGATCTCCCATACATTTTATGAAAGAAAAAGTGCGTAACCTGCCTATTATTTTATTATTATTATTATTTTTCAGCAAAATGCAATCCTTTCGTGTTTTTTCTTTTGTTCAGTTTTTTCTGTTACTTCATCTATTTCATTCCAAAGTCTCGGGTAACTCTGGTAATTTTTAACAGTTTTACGCCTCTTCATCAATGTGTTATCGGAATCTTGTAAATGCCTCACAACGAAATCACACTTTGTTTACAAAGACATTGAAAAGTCCTTTACTGACAGCATTGTCAATTCAAAATATTTCTATGGAGGTGTATAGATTAGATTTCAATTTGTAAATTGGATAACACTTTCGTGGTGGTCTATTTCTTCCAGCTGTATATTATCACTGCCCACATAGGCAGAACAGCCAAAAGGTTTCTATGTCTTTTGAAGAATTTATGACCTGTCGTTGGCATAAGTTATTGTTATACTGTAACATAAAATGTAAGAAATTAGTTGTTAATTTTAACATAGCTCTCATTATTTCCTTTAAGCTCTCGAGTGTATGCGTAAGGTTTTTAAACAGAAATTTGACACACTCATTAATTGACGTCATATATGACGTCAATAATATAATTAGGTGAAATTCATTTCCGCTTGCTGTTTAACAAAAATTTCAAATTTATTTGTTTGTAATGAGAACAGAACAGATAAAAACTTTATGAAAGTACAATTTCTTTTCATAACAAATTTATTAAACCATGCCATCACCCTGTTCAAATAAATTGTACTTTTCGCGCGCCTACTGCTGTTATTGGTCTATGCTAAAAGACTGTAAATCCCGGACACGTTGAAATTAATTTACACTACAATATAAGATGTATGTTCATATAGTGACGATTAGTAAAATAGTGACGATTACATTACTGAAGAACCATTTAGGGTTTCATATGCTTTAAAAATATCTACGCAAGAACATTTTCATAAAGTGTTGAAGTGATCATAGATCATATGGTTTGTTAACCATTTACCTGATTAATATGTGTAATGGATTTTCTCAGATTTCAATTAGAAAAAGTTAAGTTCAGTCCAGTCAAAGGCTAGGGAGTTCCTATTTCGAAATACAAAATTTGGAGTACCATTTGTATAAAGCTTAGTAAGATGGCCATATCTGTGGCAATGACCAACAACCACTTTCTGTTAGAAATGCTTAAGTGTTTATAATAATGCAGTTATATGGTCTGGATGATAAACTGATTTGTGAACACCAACCTTACGACATTTCGACATTAATTTCTCGTGTCAAACAGCAAACAGATATTCAAACATTTAATTGTTTCTTTGCAATCATTAAGTTTAGTGTGTACGAGTACATAAGAAGAAATCATATACTTTTCTACGCATCCGTTTTTCATTTGAGAACATAGTATTCATACATAAAGTACAATACTTCTGAGTTGTATAACTTAAGCAACGCTGTTCTTGAACAATACGTGAACATTAAGGGAAAACAATAATCATGTACAATATCAGTTATTTCGAGTATGACCAGAAATCAATTAGGAGACATGACGCGGTGTGTAATGAATATAATGTAAAAACTTCCGATATGTTTATAGAAAAAAGGGAAAATATGCGATACTGTAACACATGTGAAACTTTCTTGTATCTAGAAATTCTTGGTTTATGGCAGGCCAATCAATATGCTTGCAGGTAATTAATTCTTAACTGGTTTTATTGAAACAAACATAAAAATCTAAGGCATTGCAAGATTTTGCTTATTTAAACCGATAGCGCATCGTTGAGTAACAACCTAATTGTAAACGATTGATTGTTTAAGTAAATCGCGGGTTATATTTTTCAACTCTTGTATTGTAAAAATTAGAATGTTCGGATATTCATAAATGTTGTGTTACAAGAAAAGATATTTAGATGCAACTAAATGTATGGTAAAGACAGAATCATTACGATTAGTTTAATATTAAAAGACAAGATTCGCATGAAGTCTAGGAAATGGGCTTATGGAGTGGTCAGGTGGAGTAAGTGTTTATATAAATATTAAAACTTGAAACACGTATTAAAAATAATAGTAATATATTCATGGATTATGTGAAGGTGAAGCTTTAACACTGAAAAGGTGCTATATAAAATTGTAAAACTATTATTTAAATTGGCTATTTCTGCTGCTAGGAAGAATCCTTCCGTATTATAATTATGGTTTTTATTAGTTTTATTATTATTATTAGTTTTATTATTAGTATTATTATTATTATTATTATTTTTTGTTGTTGTTGTTGTTAGTTGTATTATTATCATAATTATTATTATTATTATTATTATCTGTTGTAGGACTGTATCTTTTGCATTACATGCGGTTGTCCTCGAACAGTGTGTGGGGGTTACTATGGGAGCACGTGGCAGCGATGAGCTTAAGGTCAAAGTTGATAACCTTGGTGTTTATACTTGGTTTTACACATATGGCGGTCGACTATATTTATACAAATGAAGGTTTCTAAATATATTTAATTCAAGTTCAATCCTATAGTTTATAAACCTGTAATATAAACATAGATGTTTTATCTGTTGTTTTTTTTTGTATTTTTGTTTTTGTTTTACTCAACGAAATCAAAATAATTTTTGTAAGAATAGCACGTCATTGTAAATACATAGGAATAAAATGTATTTTGGGATAAATATGTCCGTACTTATTAACATGAAGAAAGCATGCACTTCAATCATAATCATTTACATTTTTTCTAACTCAATATTTAACATAGTGAACAAGTCATTATCATTCAGGTATATCAATATGAGAGAATTAAACCTAACTATTCTTCAACATCTAAATGAGATAGGATTTAAATCCAGGTGGCTATCGTGTATTTATTTATAAAAAAGGAGTTTAACAGTATTGTAGAATAAAATATTCACATCTATGGCCTTTATGGATCTTTGGAAACCTGCTACTAATGTGGCTTAATTCGTAAATATAACACATTCTAAAGTTGAAAAATGGAAATTTATTAACAAAAATGCCAGAAAATATGTTAATTTCAGTTGCAAATCTAACTAATACCAATAAACTTTTTAGACAATAATTTTTACAAACCTGGGTCAAAGGAAAGGAAAGATTGAAAAAGCGAAAAAAAGTTAAGTATAAGGGTCAAACAATATAACTTATTAATTAATTAATTAATTAATTAATATTAATTAATTACAAATGTATTATTATTTATTAATTAACTATGATTGATTACATAAAATACATTTATTGCTATACCTAGCGTTTATTTTTCTTTCCAGATGACATGTACGTCAGTTCTGACAAGGAAGATCTGAAGTTAGATAAGGCCACACAGACTGCAACATTTGTTATAATTGTAGGCTATGGTAGGACTGGGTCGTCATGGCTTGGAGAGATACTGAGCAAGGCGGAAGAGAGTTTTTATATGTTTGAACCAATGCAGAGACCATTGGCGGAAGGTTACTACCTGACTAATATGGTTGCTTTTAATAATAATAGCTACAGGTAAGTCATAATCATGCCACTAATATATATATTTCAACATGTAGATCGACGATATAGATCAACACTCTTTAACAATCATTTTGTAACATGAAGACTAACGTCCTTTAAACATCATTATTAACATGTAGATCAACGATCTTTCAACATCATTTTGTAACATGTAGATCAACGCTGTAGATCAATGCTCTTTAAACATCATTTTGTAACATGTACACTAACGATCTTTAAACATTATTTTGTAACATGTAGATCAACGATCTTTAAACAGTATTTGTAACATGCAGATCAATGATCTTTCATCATTATTTTTAACACGCATATTAAGCTGTAGATCAACGCTTTAAACATCATTTTGTAATATATAAGTGAAGTGGAATACAATATAGACTCATTTTGTTAATTCAAAGCAGTCATTGATATTTTGACATATGATTCCGTGTTTCAGGAGACCACTGTCTTTAATGGAGAGACACGATTTCATGATAACTACCATTCATAGAGTGTTCACGTGCCAATTTTCATTACTTCATACATTTTCTCAAGAGATTTTGGTGCGGCATCAAGTGCGACTGAATGCAGGGACATTTACGCACTGTAGGGACTTCAACTCATACAGATCCTACTTCTGTATCAAAGAACTGGAGAGGGTGTGTCTATCCAAGACGCACCGAATTGTAAAAACAATCAGAGTTTCGATGGAGCTTGTAAGTAATATGGTCGAGATGTGGCCGAATTTAAAAGTCGTTCATTTAGTTCGAGACCCACGTGCTATCACTCATTCGCGGAGTAAAGGTCAAGATTTTCAGATGGCACTTGATACAGTGAGTCATTCAGCCGATATGTGTACAAGAATGTTTGAAGATGTAAAACAAGACTGGTTTATTCAAAGGAAATATCCTGGCCGATTAATTATTGTGTCCTATGAGGCATTGGCAGGGTCACCTTACGCTGCCACAGGTTTTATCTACGATTTCCTAAATATGCTGTTTCGAGAAAAGACTTGGTTTTGGGTTTTTAATAGCATGAGAAACCAAAACGAAACCGAAACTCATTACTATGCAACTGTGAGATTTAACTCATCCAAAGTTGCCAATCGTTGGCGTGAAAGTTTGTATTATAAAAAGGTGCAGGAGATAGATCTGTCTTGCACGGACGTCTACAAAGCTCTAGGATACATTCCTATCAGTTCAGTAGAAGATCTGAATTCAGGAAAGCCAACAAGAAGAAAAGTTGACAATATTGAAGGGTATCTTTAATAATAATGGTATAAAGACGTAACCAGTGCAACTTCAAATAAATGAGATTTTTTTTATATTATACACGAACAAAAAATAGTTAGTATTTGTGAAAGATATCGTTAAATGTGAAGAGAATTTGCTTGAAAATATTTAATAATATTTGTAATATGTTTTGCTGAATTAAAAAGACAATTGTTTGATAAAACATGTTTTACTCGAATAAAAGTTAAAAATATATGAAAGGTTTTGATAAAAGGTTATTGAACATTGTTGAGTACAATATTGAATTTCACTGGACGAGTGCACAGCTGTCAAAATATATTAGATGAGGAACTTCCTACATGTAGATCTAATAAAGGTTTTGCAGCTGTGTACGAATCCAATAGAATCAGTATTATACTCAAAATGTATAATGACCTCTTTACTTTACACCATAATATTCTTTACAAATTTACAGACTTTTGTTACTTCGAGTACAATAAGTATTTGATATGATTTTTTGGACTCTGAAAATGAAAACGAGACAATATGGAGAACAATAGTGATTTGATATGGAATTTTGGACAGTTACAACGAAAACGAGGCTTAATTGATAAGATTGTATCAAATATTGATTTATATTAGGAGATCACAAGATGCAAAATTTTAAAGTTAAAATTTGAAAGTTAATTGGTAACTAGTGTGAAAAAATGGTAAATATATACCTATCACAAACTCCTTTTTACCCACCTTCGAATAAATTTCAACAAATTTGTTTCTATTCCTAACGTCTGTTAATAGTTTGTTATTTATTTCAAAGAATTGAAAAATATATTTGTTTTAAACCTGTGAATGCCACTTGGCAAATGAATACTTTTCTGTGTCTATTTATTTTTCATTTATTCTTCTTTTGTTTGTTCCTTTGTTATTTTACAAACTGTATCTATTTTGTGATTAACAATAAACAATATAATATTATAAGATCATTCGACTTTGCTTGCCCTGATATTATCCCTTTTTCTGGTACGATTCTCCGGCATGATCGAGTGCACAACGCCGTTGATTTCAAACCACTTGCCTCTCACCGCTGTAGGTTTGAGCTACGCAAGCGTCTTCGAATTCTTTCATGTGAGAAAGGTATTCACGTAGCTTATGGAACGTCGGTTGTTCTACTCAAGTCCTCATTTTGCCTGAAATAATGTACAGAAGGGCACTCGAACTGCTCCTCTACCGGTAAAGCCGGAAAATTGACATTTGGCATGTACTGTGTTGGTGTGATTTAATACCCGACCAAAAAATACCGAAATAGCATCACGGTTAATCGGACCAAAATATTTCATAGAAAAACAAAAACGCATACGGCTGCTGATACATTATTCTTTAACCAGTTAAATGTAATTAAGGTAAGGCACTGCTATTTCAACAACAAAAAAGATTAATATACAAACTGATACTTAGATTATTTATCATGATTATAAGTAATTTTGTCAACGTGTGCTCTTGTGAATACCAACACATATCAACTATTATCATCATGTTGTCATCACAACATGTTACTCTGTACTTCAATATTGATTTTGACCTCTTAATAAGAAATAAGGAAATTTGTCCAGATTGTCCGGAACCGTTATTTGTTGCAACAAATGTTTAAGAATTTTGTTCTATATCTATATGAACCGAAGAAGAACGGTTTCCACATGGCAAAGAATCAAGAATGCCAACGAAACGGCACAACCGTATAACACTTACAATATTTAAAAGAAAAAAATAATATTGACCATTAAAGGCACATATTTCCACAGAAACATTTTTTTTCCATTTAGATAGGACAAACGTGAGTTTTGAAACATTTAAATCATGGTTTAAGGGAATATTACATGTTCATCACCTGAAGAATGTAGCGCTGAATGTGAGATTAGCAAAATGTACGCAACGTAGTATTTTTAGTTCCATACAAAATACTAAATCACTATAACTCTACTAATTGCCAAAAGGCAACAGAAGCAAAATATATATAATATGGTTCAGGTAATTGGCAAATGAGTATTTTTTAGTCTATAACATATCACCAAAAATAAAGAATAAAATTTTGAGAATAAAAATGTAAGCGTTTTGGGGCTTAATGGGCCTTATAAAAAGAATGTTTTTGGGGAGTTAATTTCATAAAACTCATAAATATGATTCAATCCCACTTATTGAAGTTAAGTATGAATCATTTTACTTATAAATATGATAAACATTACAGTATATTTTCAACTTATGACAGCATATTTTTAACTAATATAATCACATTGAATGAAACAAAAATCAAATTACTAAATGGTCACACCTAACAAGTTGTTAAAGCCATTGTAGGGAGAAGTATGATGGTGGACATTTGTCCGCTGAATCAAGTCCATTTTAAAATGTTCGGCATTAAAGGTTCTCTCCGAAATGCTAAGTTTTTTATAATTGCGTTATTTCGCCGAAAATATATCGTGTCTTCGTGTCCGCTCTCGCGAAGACACGATTAGTCTGCATAATTAGTCTGCATAATTATAACCGTGTCTTGGTGTCGATTTTTGAGGGGCGAAGACACACAATGGCAGAAAGCATCTACGATATTAAATGCATTTCAAATGTACAAAAATATGCCAATTATGACAATAAATTATTGAAAAGTCTTATCGCGAGACTGTTGAGAAAGAACGAAGCTTGTCGAATTAAATACATCACAAATGAAGCGATGAATATCATAACACCTTTGGGCAATGGCTTTAAACATTTCATCAGTAAAAGCTCCTGTGCATCGAAATTCTGGTGTTGTTAAATTAGTTCGTAACTTTTCGGATGTATTTCTTATTATGGTGCTTTGAATGTTAGAATAAACCCAAAACCAAACCTTTTCCGTGTATAGAAATAGATGAAGAAACTAGTATATATAACCTGCAGCTGAAAAGGGTGAAACTTTCATCGCCTCAAAAGACAACAAAATAATTCTGTTTGGATACATCTCTTGTATCATATGGGAAAGTTTTAATTCTTCGTACATCAAGGCACAAAAAATAGAAAAACTCGGTTGTAAATTGTGGCCTGCCGACGGACTTTCACCTTTTTTGGAAGCAAATATTGCCTTTGGCTCTTCTAAAATATGAACAATTCTTAGATTAGGACAAAGTTCCATCATTCTTTTGACGAATTTCATTGAAATGTTTGTAGATGATACAAAACGATGCAATTTTAACTTACACATTGTTTCCAATTCATTTAAGCATTCCATTGAAACTGATGTATACGAGTTACTACAGTAGTTAAATGACAGCCTTTTTGAATACATTTTGACAATTGTTTGCACTATGTAACTGTCATAAGGCGTTTGTATAGATGAGAAATCGCAAGTAAACAATCTGAAGAAGGTGGTCAAAAGAGATTCCATTTGGTCATTTTCGGATATACGAACACTGAAAATTAGAAAGTTGAATTAAAAGACACAAATCTGAATCTGAAATGGAAAGAACCTTAAATTTCTAAATCAGAAACGAGAAAATGGACCATACAAATCAGATCTGAAAAGTAGGTAGCTGTTCGGTTAGCTCAATAGGTTGAGCGTTGGACTGTGAATCGGACAACCCCAGTTCCATTCCCGGACAGTGCAGGTCACTTTCGTTGTGTTTGATCATGGAATCCTTTCTAGGGCATTCGTATTGTACCTCTTCTCTGGTAAACTGCTGGACAGTCTGCCCAGGAACGCTGAGGTGTCTGAACTGTGCCTTGGTAAATTCATTGTGGTTTACTGAAGACAAACTAATTGATCAACAAGCATTGTTTGCAATGTTCATGTTAAAGTGAATTGGTGTACAATCAGCTCAATTTCGATAAGGAATTTCAAATATTGATAAATAAAAAAATGTATCATTTGAATATTCTTATAAAACAGTGCATGTACTTGAAAATAATTGTTGATAAAATTCTGTATAAACATTTAGTTCTTTAATAAATAATATTTTACTCCAAGAACGAACATTATATTATCTGCTAAATAAATCAGACTCACTTTAAGAAACATTACAAAGAGATATGATAACAAATTATTCTTACGGCACGTTGTGATTATAAAATCCTCCGGTAACAGTCTGGTAATGACCGTCTTTGGATAAAACCACAAACGGTTCAGGTATATAAAAACATTCATTCGCATAACTCACAACGTCTTGAAACCAAAAAGAGGCCTCATAACTTTAACCAACTATTAATGAAAACGTGTATTTCGAAGTAGAAGACCTATTTGTGTGTGATTTGACTCGGGATTTGAACTTCCTATCAATCTTTTGTCCATCTAAAATGAGAATTATCTAGAAATAAGACATCAAATTGTTTAACACTCTCTTAACACCAATTGTAATGGAACAGACATTATTACACTTGTGTAAGTAATATCCATACATTACAGAATTACTGCAAGTGATGATACCATGTACATGGAATACACAATAATAATAAACATTGCACTGCCGAGTATCAAATATAACAATCAGATCTCCTCGACTATTTTGCTTCGCAATAGAGCTCAGACGTAATGACATGGTAAAATGGGGGCCTCCTTGTTCCATCTTTGTCGCAAAAGTGACAGACACAAGTTTCTTTTATACATTGGAATAAAGACTAAATAAC
This sequence comes from Ruditapes philippinarum, assembly GCF_026571515.1. NCBI lineage: Eukaryota > Metazoa > Mollusca > Bivalvia > Venerida > Veneridae > Ruditapes > Ruditapes philippinarum. The sequence goes on from NW_026862617.1 coordinate 21,091, forward strand.
TGTAATAATTTGGAATTGATAACAGTCAATGTCCCTTCTAAATTAGGCATAGGCAAACTGTGTAGGTTTTGTAGGAAAACATTACTTTCTCGCGAAAGAATATAACTTTATAACGCGGGCGAATTGCATTGGTGTATTCGCGTTCCACGTATAAGATAGGCCTATTTTTTAAATATGCGGGAGATGCCGATTTTTCAAGATTGCAGATATAAAAAGAAGAATATAATTTTGAATAAACCAACTGCTGTTGATACTGCAAAGCTTATTAACATTTGCATCCTCTTATTTTGAATAAAGATGTAAATTAGTTGAATTGTAAAGCAAAAATATATTAAATCTGGAAGAATCAGTTGATAGTTCTGGAATTGAGAATCACGGTCATACTCTCCGGAATTAAGGAATCAAAGTGAATAAAGTACTGACGGAATGCCACTTTCGAACATTTAAAATTTATTTATTTTTACCGCGAAGATCTATTTCCTTTAGGGAAATAGGTCGGAGTGAATGCATTTAAAATAAATCCTTCTCAAATCAACATTTTGCACCACCTATGAGACAGTTTCTAAAAAGCACCTAAGTTACTCGTCAAAACTATGTTACGCTTCTTTTGAATTTTGGCAAGCCATCAAGTTATTTGATTTTGTATTTTGTATGTAAGCTAAATTCCACATTGTTTAACTTAGTAAGTTTATAACAAATTCAGCGCGAAGTGATTTATATGACAATTATCTTACGTTCTGTAAAATAATTGTTAACACATTATTGTCGTGCTAAATTGTCACGCGTCAGTACATGTATTATTGTTCTTATGCATTTGCAACAGGAAATAACGACCTACGGACTTCCAAATTATATGAACTCAGGAAACGGAACCGCAGATTGCGTCGCAAATTTCCGTTCATACATCTAACTATCTTTTCATATCATCCGAGAGTACGGCATCAAAGAATATAATTTAATATAATCATTTTAACATTTAACACGGTCTGTTAGTTTTGAATTTTGTCAAATCTGACGGTGTAATACAAATTTTGACCGATGTTTGAAATAGCAGAACTTAATAACTTTAGTTTTACCACCCACTCGGATAATATGAATATTCATAGGTCGGACATACACTATGTAAAGCCGGTGCATGATCTGAAATATGCGCTGCAAACTGTGGTTCAATTCCCGAGCTCCTGTGAGAATAATAATAAAAACAACAAGAAATGACGATATATAATATAAAGTATGACTCATTTATACCTGAGATAGGAAAACATATACATGTATGTCTATTGCTTATCCCAAACGATTGTAAACAACTTTTTTGTAACACATGCACAACCAATCAATATCTGGTCACACATTGTATATGTACGAGTACATACAAAAATTGCAACATATTGAAATACATACCGTATTTTATTTTATGGTTTTTGAAAACCATACAAAGAACCATCAAAATCAACATAAAAACAGCGAAAATACATGTTTTACACCTAATCATTTCTCATCAAAGATTTTTTCACAGCATTCATTTATTCCGTCAAACACTTATTTATATATTCAACAAAAAGATTAATCCAGTGGTCAATTCCTATATTTAAAGTCATTTTTATTTAAAAAATTTAAAATTTAAAGAATTTTTTAAATTAAAAAAATATGTTTTAAAACCCTTTTAAAAAACTAAACGACTGTCCCAAAAAAACTTTCGCCAGTTGGCTTAAATTATAGTTAAAATTTGTAACTTATAAATGTTTACTATGTTCAAAAAAAACATTTTTTAAAAGATCAACCAAAAAAAAAATGGCAGCAAGTGGGCCCCCGAATGGTGTGGTTAAACTGCAAATTTTTTGTCCCGGGGCTATTTTATCCAAGCTGTATTAAAACAGTTTCTATGGGCCCAAATTTTTGAAAAAGTTTTAAAAAAAATAATAATTACTGGGTAAATTCTAAACATTCAAAACTAATTTTTTCCCTTTTAAAACCCAAAACATTTTTTAAATTTAAAAAGAAACGGGGGACCAAATTTTAAAAAAAATCGAATTAATATGTGAAGTATAGATCTTAAACTCGCATCTCTTGAAAAAGATCCATTTGCTGTTTGTACTTAAAATTGAACATATGTGACTCGGTAACACATGTGATGTTTCATTCATATTTGAAACATTTATATCAATGTACATGTTCTATGCAATTATGAATATGATCGGTTTGTAAAACGGTTTGTGCAAATGTGAATATTCTCGTGTTTTTGCAAATGTGAAAATTGTCGGTTTGTGCAAATGTGAATAGCAATCGCAACTTTTCGGCCATTTCCGTTAGTCTTCGGATAAGGTCATTATAGAAAATAGCCGAGGATGTTCCGATTGCTGTGAAAAGGTATCGTTATGATAAAATGTGAACATTGTCGGTATGTCCGAAAGTGAATATGTATCGTTATGTTCAAATGTGCAAATGTGAATAATTATCGTGGTGTGTACATGTGAATATTTATTTGTGTGTTTGTTTGTTTTAGTTATACGCATTATATCCTGTATTATATTATATATTTTAAATTTTCTTAGAAGAATAAAAGGCTAGAAAGACATAAGTCTTTAACTTCAGGTATTACTGTTTATTACATACTAGCGCCGTTTTTGCGACTCCGTAAAAAAGGTATTGCACGGCTGTGCATATTGTTTTTGACTTTAAATGTTAACGTTATACTATAGGCGCATCAATGAACAAGACCCAACGCCGGGCGGGGCAAAGGTCAACTTTGTACTTTTTCTAAGGCAAACTAATAAACGGTTTAAACAAATCTTCAGGAAAAAAAGGTTTTATTTAAAATTTTTATTGGAATCTTCAGTAACGCTAAATTTTGTTGAAGTTGAATCCTTTCTTTAAAAAAATTTACAATGTTAACCCCCTTTAAAATTTTAATAAAAACCTTTAACATCTGGAAAAAAGGGAAAAACCCAAATTTTTTTGAATGACTTTTTGGTTTCCAAAAAAAGAAATTTTACGAAAAATCAGATTTCCCTTCCCTTTGGACTTTTCCCCCAAAATTTCGTCTCATCTAGGGTTTAAACCCCACTAAAAAAAACCAGATGAAAGGGGCAATTGGTACTTAAATCTCTTCCCTTTTTGGGAAAAGGGGGGCCCGGGCCAGGGGATTTAAACAATCGAATCCCTTTGTGAACTCTCAAAATGAACCCAAAGGTTTTTTTCCCCTAAGTTCTATAAATTTTCTATTCGAGGTATGTCAAGTTCGAGACGTATGTAAAGAAGCAAATGTTTCTCTTCTTTTTAAATCGGGGGAGCCCTCTCTTGTTAATAACTACCGACCAATATCTCTCATAAGTACTGTCAACAAAGTCTTTAAAATAATTGTATTTAAACACACATTAAATTTTCTGCGTGATGATAACATTATTACATCTCTTCAATCCGATTTCGTTGCAGGAGACTCCACTGTCAACCAATGAACATATTTATAGATAATCTGTTTGCACAGACCATTGATTCTGGTGAAGAAGTCGGGTCTATGTTTTGTGACATCAGTAAAGCGTTTGATCGGGTCTGACACAAGGGACTTCTTTATAAATTAAATTGTATCGTTATTTCTGGCAGTCTTTCCTCTTGGTTTTCTTCTAATTTTAAGGACAGAGGTTAAAGAGTTGTTTTACAAGGTTGTAGATCTTTCTTTCCGTTGGTGTGCCGCAAGGGTCGATTTTTGAGCCTTTGTTGTTTCTTGTTTATATTAACGATAATGTTAACGACATCATTACCAATATAAGACTGTTTTCCGACGATACTTACCTTTTTATTGTGGTCGAAGACCCCGTCACTGCTTCAACCATGTTTAATTCAGACTTGAAAACATGGGCTGAACAATGATTAGCAAAAATTAAGCCCATTAAAACAGAATCACTATTAATAACACTAAAAACAAACAGAAACATAATCCATCATCCTATCTATATGCATGACACACAAATGAAAGAAATAAGCATTCAAAAACACCTGGGAATTACTTTCGCTCATGATTAAGGATGGTCCACTCATATTGAATATATCACAAATAAAGCTTGGAAAAGAATAAATATTATGAAAAAAAATTTCCAATTTGATAGGAAATCATTAGAAGTAATTTATCAATCTTTTATAGGACCGATTTTAGAATATGGAGATGTGCTTTTCGATAATTGTACACAAAGTGATAAAATGTAACTCGAACAAATTCAACAAGAAGCCGCTAGAATAAATACTGGAACAATTAAGCTCGTGTTAATTGATAAACTCGTGAATTAAATTGGCTGGTAATCCTTAGAAAAAAGAGACAAAAACATAAACTTATTCTTTTTTTAAATGAAAAACAACCTGGCACCACACTAGCTTTCTGATCTTGTCTCTCCGTCGATTGGTAGTGAGCATCGTTACCCTTTCCGGAACGTGGACGGCACACAATATATCCGTACCAATACAGAATTTGAATATAAATCATTCTTACTTTCTGTTATTAGCGATTTCAACTCTCTTCCACTTCAAACACAAACTGCTACAACGTAGATAGTTAAGTTGTGGGAACGAGATACTATGTCGTGGCCACGAGATACTATGTCGTGGCCACGAGTTACTCAGTCGTGGCTACGAGATAATTAAGTCGTGGCCACGAGATACTATGTCGTTGCCACGAGTTACTAAGTCGTGGCCACGGGAAAGTTAGGTCGTGCGCACGAGATAAATAACCAATCAGATTACACTATTTATATGAATTTTCCTTATTAACTAAACATGTGCTATAGTCAAGGATGCCCCTTCTTCACCTGCATGTAAAAATGACATTTATACAAGTTATTGCTTGGTCAATGATTTTACAATTAACGTTATTGTGACTCTGCTTTTTGACCAAATGACTTCAAAATTATTAGGTGTCATCTACTGATCAGGATAGGTTATATAAACAATGGCTTATTACTTCTTAACCATTCATCAGACAAGAATTTTACATGGATTGTCATGTTTACCTTAACCCTTGACCTCAAACATCCATATAGGATATCTACTGTCCATGGACAATGTCCCTACCAAATAAAATAAACCATGACTTATTCCTTCTCATGTTATCGTATAAACAAGGTTAACAGGCCGTTGTACGTACAAACTGTCCAATTATATTAATAGAATTTTCCCCCACAAAGGGCTATAACTTAGTCAAAATTTATGTCTGATTAATGGGCCTTAGAAGGTGACTTTCTATTATGATCCTAAAGACATGTATGAAGATAAAAGTGAACACTACAGTATTTTCAAAGATTAATGTTGCATGTAAAACTTTGCGTTCATTGAACGCCGCCTTTCCTTGTTGATCTTGTTTATCATATTTTAAACAGAATTTTTTTTTTAAGTTTAAAAACTTCATAGTGTAATCTGATTGGTTAATTATCTCATGCACACAACTTAGTTACTGCGATACCCACATAGACTCCGCGATCGATCTTTCCATAGTTTCATCAAATTTGTTGTGGTAACAACACTTGCGTGAAATTTTATATACAAATGTATGTATATAATTATGCTTCTAAAACAATTTCCAAACATCCAAGAATATTATTGAATATGTACCGATTTAAGTATGGATAATTTGGCTTAGACATTATAGAAAATAAATTTCTAATTACCTCCCTTTATTAACATGAAATGTAAATTCGGTAATATCTTCAGAAATGCTTTTTGGAACTTAAAATATTGATAAATCTTCATTTGAGCATTATATTTATTATATAAAACCATATAAAAAATTGAGTAACAGGATCTTTAAAGGCAGGTGAAATGCGGACGCGTCGTCTTCGCTTTATTTTCTACATTAAATAAATTTACTGTCTGAAACAAATCTGTCATAATAAAATTATTTCAAAGTAACTTTAATGAACATTTCTGCACATGTGTTTAACTTCAAAATTTTATTGCTTAAGCTCATGCTAACGACATGGACGGTAGTCTGCGTTTTCCCGTTTTCTCTATAATAAAATTGAGGTTGCAACAATTTTAATTTGACCGTTTTGAGCGTTTTTAAGATTCAGTTAGAGAATATAACATTAAAACATGGTTTATATATTTTGGCATTAAACGCAAATCAAATTCCTCCTAGAATAAAGGTAAATGATAAATAAAATAAAATAAAATAAATAAAATAAAATGGTAGAAGTATACAGAAGTGAACATGAATTGATAAGCTGCACCATAATTGTATAACTTAGCCTATTTTTTCCAAATTTTTGCGTATAAATCTATTATTTATAAATTATTTAAATCAAATAAATCCTAGATGTCAACGTGCTTCTATAGTCGAATTATAGCCTTTTAATTTGAAAGTACCTTCTATAGATATACATGTACTAACATTATGTACTGGCTTACTTTTTTCAAATACACACATTTTAGTTTTAACAACATTAATATTCAGACCCCATTTACATGAATATTCAAAAACATAATCAACTTTTGCCTGTAAGGTACACATGTATTAAGATTAAAGGTGTAAGTCATTATTTGACATTTTGTTAAGACCTATACACTGATCAATATGGTAAGTAATTAAAAACTATATTAAACACACAATCAAAATTGTGCAATTAAAATTATAAGACATCTAACGGAACGTCAATGTTTGCGTGCAATGACTATGCTCAAAGCTGGAAGTACATAGATCCAGACTTCAGCTGAATCAAATGTTTCACAGTTGCTTGTCTGTCGGCCACACCTGTCGGTTATAGTCAGACTCTCGATCCAACAGTAAAGTGATTAGAATGTCTAATATGTTCTTGTCGAGGACACGTTGTATGGGTCTATGTCTAGAGACGCAAATTCAGAAATCGCCTTCACTCGGACGGTCTTAATGCGATCTTGAGTGGTCATATAGCCATCGTCATGGACGTTTGGCGTCATGTAGAAAGCGGTGTCAGAGGAAAATAAGGCAGTGATTACATGTGATGTTTAGCGACAACACCATATACAAAATATAAAATCGTGATGTTCAAAGATGGTTAACTGTACATAGACGTTAATAGAGGGGACTGATACCAAGGTGTATCTGTTATGGTATGGTTTCACTTTTGTCCCGTTTGCTTAACGTCATGGTCAAGAATTCCTCTTCTATGATGATTAGGTTATGGGCCATAGGTCAGGACAAGACTTTCCTTTTCAAGAGCAATATATGCTTACTTTACCATGGCCAGCAATGACCCCGGACAGAATACCTATTGATCAATGTTTGGAACGTTCTTGGGGAAATGTTTTAAATGCAATGTAGCTTACTGTCGTGATGCGTATTGAAAACTAACAACACCAACACAACTACCACCACTGCATAGCGTGTTGTGACAACATAGGTTGGTCCAACACGTTAAGGACATGTGAAAATGATGACGTTAACGAAATTACTTAATAAAGTTAAACTACGGATCGTAATTACATAATATAACACGTTTCACACTAAGGAGTACTCGTTAAGTATAAAAGTGATAAGAAAAGTTTTACCTAAATTATTCGACTACATATTGCATAATTCCTTTTTATTTATGCTGTATCGTTTAAAGAAACTACGAGGCGAAAACCCTGATTGGGCATAGACACCTTCTTATGGGAGTTGTTACCCTTGTCTATATATTAGTATATAGTGTAATGGGAATGGACTTAGAATTCATTTGTGACTTAGGATAAATGTTTTCTACCATCAAACACATATTTTGTGAACATTCAATGAGCCGTAGCCCTTTGGCTTCACACTATTAATATATCAAACAGAAAGGGCTGTCAAGTGCATTATTACACGATATATGCACATCACAAAATAAACAATGCTTACACGCCATATGACGTCAAATATGACTTCAATAAACCAAATCACGTCAGGAAAATTACTTCAACGCTTAATAAAGCTCAGCATTTTTATCAATTTTATTTTTCATTAGCATGTTAGAATGGAATTAGATACTAATTGTTCTTGCATTGTAGTATAAAATTGCACGGTTTATCGTTCAAATGATTTGTAATTTATCACTCAGGCCTTTGGGCCTTCCTGATTAAATTCATGCACATGTGAATTATTTCACTCTAAATTGATATCTATTTTCTAAATATAAATCCGTGCTTAAACTTGTTATTATTATAATTGTGTTGAATTTGTACGGGTTTGTATCAAATTACTAGCGGTTAAAGAATTAGATAAGTATGTACGCTGTAACAGTATACGAGTATATGAAGTGATGTTAGTTTATACCCACGTACTAGATGAACTTAACCAGGAACATTTGAGCCGCGTCACGACAAAACCAACATAATGGGTTTGCGACGAGCATGGATCCAGACCAGCCTGCGCATCCGCGCAGTCTGATCAGGATCCATGCTGTTCGCTATCAGTTTCTCTACTTGTTATAGGGTTTGTAAGCGAACAGCATGGATCCTGATCAGACTGCGCGGATGCGCAGGCTGGTCCGGATCAATGCTGGTCGCAAACCCATTATGTTGGTTTTTGTCATGACGCGGCTCATATATACAGGCCGATATTTTATGACCGTACTTCTTAACAGGAAAATGTGAAAAGCAGTTTAACAAAGAAATGTTTATTTTCTCGGAATGCAATTTTTATTCATCATCTTTAACATTTTGCCAAAACTTGCTTGGATGTCTATAAAGAAGAATAAGTTATATTTTTAATACATCATAACTTTTAAGATGATAACTTTATATCCTAATTAATGCTTTCATTGCCTAATAAAAAGAGTTAAAGCTTCTCACTCATGAGGATCGGAGCTCGAATATCACATATTCCATAGTTAACGATAATCCGATAGTATGAAGACATGATAGTACGACAATTCGACAGAATGAAGACACGATATTATGACAATGCGACAGTTTGAAGACATGATAATACGACAATGCGACATAATGAAGACATGATACTACACGATAGTACGACAATGCGATAGTATGAAGACATGATAGTATGACAATGCGACAGTTTGAAGACACGATAATACGACAATTGATGTGATAGTATGAAGACATGATAGTACGACAATGCAACAGTATGAAGACATGATAGTACGACAATGCAACAGTATGAAGACATGATAGTACGACAATGCTACAGTATGAAGACATAATAGTACGACAATGCTACAGTATGAAGACATGATAGTACGACAATGCTTTAGTATGAAGACATAATAATACCACAATGCAACAGTACGAAGACATGATAGTACGACAATTCTATAGTATGAAGACATGAAAGGACGACAATTCTACAGTTTGAAGACATGATAGTACGACAATTCTACAGTATGAAGATATGATAGTTGGACAATGCGAAAGTTTGAAGACATGATACTTCGACGATGCTACCGTATGAAGACATGATAGTACGACAATGCTCTAGTATGAAGACATGATAGTACGACAATGCTCTAGTATGAAGACATTAGTACGATAATGCTCTAGTATGAAGACATGATAGTACGACAATGCTCTAGTATGAAAACATGATAGTACAATAATACGGCAGTAAGAAAACATGTTTGGCTAATGAATAAAACCTTAGACATGCACATGTACAAGGAAACTTGTTTTGTTAAAAAAAACTAGACTGGAAATGCTTGGCAGAATACAACACATACATGTATATATGCCACAGAGCACCTGGCAAACCCTTTACCATGCTCTTATTTCAGCCCATCAGTGGATGCTTAGAATTTGTTGAAAAGTCTGACAACTTCTGGATAGAGCCATCAAACAAAATAATTGACTATGATCTTCAATTAACCAACAATTAACTAACAATTAACCAACAATTAACCAAAAACACTTCCGACACATTAGGTCATATTGATCAGCATTGATATTGATGCTATTTGTGCATTAGAATTGACAAGAGCTGACAAAATTGAGAGCAACTCTGAGGTGGTCAGTGCTTTACGAACAGCAAAGTTTAATTGAGGGTTTCTAACTTTACAAAAGAAAGTAACAAAACTTTTGTCGGGAGTAACATACTTGCTTCAGTTTTAAGCATTATATCGAAGTTTTTGAGAGAGCCTTTTGTTTATGACCGAGTTAGTTATACTTTTAGGAAAAGGGTAACAGTATTTTATAAATTTCAGTCAGGTTTAAGAACCTTACCCTGAACACATCTGCGGATGTTTCTAAATTCAAAAGTTCATCTTTTTGTGTTTAAATGTTTAATTCTGCTTAAGCCGGCGCTAGGAGGCGTGGACGGTACTATGCACTTTCCTTTAAAATCCATGAACAGGTTCAAACAAACCGAGCCTGCAACATTTTGTCAATTTTGTCGTTCTCAATGGACTCTGTTTTTCCCTATTTTTTGAAGTTTTATTCAACTGACAGATGTCTGATTCATTTAACAGATAATATTCAACTATATAAACGTGCAGGTTTGGACTATCTCGGTTCAAGATCAAGGTAACATTTTAGTCATTATGAAATTTTAAAATTTTCCGCTATAATATATCTTTTCAATTCAACTTGAAATATATTATAAAAGATTTCACTGATACAATATCATATGAGCCGTGTCATGACAAAACCAACATAATGGGTTTGCGACCAGCATGGATCCAGACCAGCCTGCGCATCCGCGCAGTCTGATCAGGATCCATGCTGTTCGCTTACAAACCCTTATTACAAGTAGAGAAACTGATAGCTAACAGCATGGATCCTGATCAGACTGCGCGGATGCGCAGGCTGGTCTGGATCCATGCTGGTCGCAAACGCATTACGTTGGTTTTGTCGTGACGCGGCTCATTTCACTGATACAATATCATATAACAATGTAAAGAAAAGTTATAGACGTTAGAATAAGGAAAATTTGACGCATGTTAACGACAAAAAAACAGTGTCTATTCTTGGAGGGGCGAAGGGGGGATTCACCCATATTTTTGAGAATTCACCCCTATTTTTTGAGAGGAAAAAGGGGGTAGGAATTTTAAAATAGAGAAAGAAGGAAAAAGATCAACAAATGTAATAAATTCTCACTTTTTGATAAAAAATCCCCCTGTTTGTCGAATCCTAGACTAGACACTGAAATATATACATTTAACAACGACAACAAGACAAAAAAGCGGTGGGTGCTCCTGACTTGACGACTAGATAACGTGGCGCAATGGATACCCAATGATTGTATACTAGTATTACATAAATAGCATTATAAATATGTATAACGGCCATCTTGGTTTTTCCGCCAGATTCGATTCGTAAAGTTGGTACCGTTGTTAGGAAATACTGGTATAGCTGACATGCATCAGTGAACAAAGTAGATATCTGCCTTCAAAAATGATGATTAAAAATAATTGAAGTATTATGTATCAGGTTGCACAAAATCGGTTAGATCTACGCTTGATAATTTTGTTTCAATGTCATGAAATCGATATTGAATTTATTTATCTCCCCGTTTCTGTATGAATGTACCTAAATAATTATAGGGTTAGTATACGTGTTTTTAAAGCTATTATTTAATCTTATACAATATCTTATTACAATATTTGTATCCACCGACAAAGAGAATTTTTTCATGTAGGGGAATCTAGGTATTTGTTCAGGATTCAGAAAACCAAGCAGGTAATGCGCTGTAATCTTGACCTTTTGATTTAGTTTCATTTCATACAAATATAGCTAGCTAAGCGAACAATGGTGTAGTGTCAGTTGTATCCTGGATATTAACTTTCCTGATGTCATGAAATTCTATTATTACTGCCTTTTTCTTGGTTATATTTTGTTTTGATCATCCAGTTCGTAGAAGTAATACGATGTACAGCTATATACATTATACAAATTTACAAAAACATATTTCAGACTATCGGGTATTTCAAAAAGAATAAATCAACAATGGTCAGACTATCAAAATCTATTAATAAAAATTAGAAAAGAATATTAGCCCCTTTTCATTTAGATTATTAATATATTCAATAGCCTGTGTAAAATTCTCACATTTTTCCCCAATATATCTACCTATAATAAAATCTCTTTGCTCTAAACAAATAATAGTTGGAAGTTTAGATTTTATTTAATTTGAAATTGTTTTTGACGCTATTTCGTAGTCTGAATTTAGTGAAAGAAAATCACAGACTCCAATTATATAAGAAATATTATATCTCAAACAGTGATTGTATCGCTAAAACAAATCAATGTTTAGAGTTCCGATGAGAGGAATTTATTTATATAAAGATCACGAGGGCGTAGCCCGTGTGATATAATGTCGCGTTTCCGAACGACAAAAAGTGATTTTATTGACGAATAAAATCACTGTTTGGGATAGATCTATATTATTTCGATTCTAACACGATATCAATAAACAAATTCTGCCGTACCTTATATTAAGCTAAATTGCATCTGATTTGTTCCCCGCGTCAATCTTTAGTGGTTACGTCACGTGTATAATGATTACGTCACATGTCTAAATACGAGTATAGAACGTCAAACAGTGATTTTATTGCATAATATTAACGCACACTTTCTTCTATGTTCAATAGGGAAAAATGCGGGTCGTGTTAGAATTTTTGATAAAGTCTCTTTGTCTTTCTTTCTTTTTTTTTTTTTTTTTTGAGGCCCTTAAATGGTAACCCCGTTTATTTTGAACACAGATAAATACATACATACAAACATACATACATACAAAGACATACATATATATATAAACAAACAAAACAAACACACAAGGTACATTAAAAAAATTAGAAGCCTGTGATTAATTTATAATCTCACTTAACTTTTCAATATATAGTTTTGTAGCCTGTAGTCTAATGAATAAAAACTGTTTCTAGTCATATTGTGTTTAAAATAATAATAATACATAATCAATAACACAATGTCCACACTCACATACTAATCTTGTTATGAAGAAATGAAAATATATTTCAAACTGTCCCACTTTTTGTCAAAAGTATCTACTTTGTTAATATTTTTTTTGTGTTTCTCTCTCAATTTGGTATTGGTACTTAATATAATGCTTAGCAGCCTCTATAGTCGGTCTTTTAAAATTCATTTTACAAAAATATAATTATATACTTCTTGACAAATAAAAGCAAAAGATTAGTTTCATTATCAACATTTTGTATTCCTAAAAGAAATTCTATTCTTGTCAAATGTAAATGAGTATTTTCAAAAAGACCATGAATCATATCAAAAACAACTTCACAGTCCCAAAAAAGGTGTTCCAAGCTTTCAGAAAATTTGTTGCAAAAACTGCAGTTTGGATTATCTTTGTATTGTATCTTATACAAAAGTTCGTTTGTGCCAAGTATTCTGTGTACAATTCTGTATTGAAACCATTGTAAATTCGTGTTTTTAGTGGTTTCAAAAATAAGTGAAAAAAAATGTATTCCATTCTTTATCTTCAAAATTAGTATTAAGTTTTTGTTCCCATTTAAGTTTACAAACAGCTGTACTGTTATTTGATTTCAATATATTATGCATAGGTTGTGAACCCTTTTCATTTTTTAATATCTGAGAGAGCATTGGTGGAATATAAGGTCTTGAAACATATTGTAAACTACTAATAGAATAACCAACACTTTTAAGATATTTAACTACTGCGTTACATATGCCTTGAAAATGCAAGAAATTAGCACTCAAATTATAAATGTTATTGAATTCATGGATCTCATATAAATCCCCATTCATGTTAAACAAGTCACCTATACACTGGACACCAGCATTAAACCATGACTTTAAAAATATACTTTTTTTACCAATCAATATATCTGGGTTGTAAAATAATGGATATTCCAACACTTTATCGGAACATGGGATATTTTTTTACATAATTGAACAAAAGCATTTAAAGTATCTTTCCAAAATAAGTTTTTACAGGATTTCGCTATGGTTTCTGGGTAATGAGAGCCACAATTTAATAATTTATCTATATCTATTAGATTAGAAACAATATCTAGCCATTGTCCGTTGCTCGTAATGATTCGTCTTATCCAAGTAGTTTTTAATGCAGATATAAATGCATTTAAATCTATCATGTCAAGACCTCCATCTTTTTTATTTTTTATCAAAACGTCTTTTTTAACTTTGCACGGACCTTGCCATATAAAATCAAAGAATAAAGTTTCTATTTGTTGAATATAAGATTTTGGAGGATTAGGCAAAGAAACAAACAAGTGATTAAAGAGTGACAGTACAAGAGTTTTAATGACAATTATTCTTCCAATTGGTGTAATTATTCTTCTCTTCCACATTTTAAAAATATTTTCTGCTTTTGCAATTTTAGATTTGTAGTTTAAATCTATCATTTTTGACAAATCTACATGAAACTTAAAGCCAAGCATGTCAAAATATGCTGATTCCAAGATAATTTCCATTTTGTTTTTATACTATTTGCACTAAATTTTTCTTTTCCAATCCAGACGACTTTTGTTTTGTCAAAATTAACTTTCAAACCAGAAATAAAAGTAAAAGTGGACAATGTGTCTAAGGTTTCATTTAAAGAAGAGGCCGAACCATCTAGAATAATTGAAGTATCATCTGCGAATTGAGATAGCTTATGTTCTACCAAATTCATTTTAATTCCTTTAATATTGTTATTTGACCTAATTTTCTGCGAAAGTATTTCAGCACATAAAATAAAAATATAACAACTTAACGGATCACCTTGCCGGCACCCACGCTGAATGCTAAAGAACTTTGATAAAAATCCATTTTGACATATTGCTGAAATCCCATCTTTATAGAAAATGTTAAACCATCTTTTGATGTCTTCTCCAAAATTAAAAAGTGACAACGTTTTATCTACAAAAACCCAAGACAAAGAATCAAAAGCCTTTTCGAAATCGATAAGGAGTAAAAGCCCAGAAATGTTATTCTCCTCTGTATATTGCATTATATCATAAATTAGTCTTACATTTTCTCCTATAAATCTGCCCTTTATAAATCCTGTTTGGTCAGTGTTAATAAGTTTGTCTAAAAATATTTTCATTCCATTCGCTATGCATCCAGAACCAATTTTATTAATTGTATTAAGCAGTGTTATCGGTCGCCAATTTTTTAAAAATTGTTTTGGCTTATCACCTTTAGGGATACACGTTATTATACCCTGTGTTTGTGTTACAGATAAGTTTCCGGATATAAAAGCATGGTTTAGAGCCCTGCAAACAAATACGCCAATTCTATTCCAAAAACATTTATAAAATTCTGCTGAAAATCCAGATGAGCGTCTGATTTTACCCTCGAGGGATTTTGACTCTGCATTTGATAATGTTGGAATGTTTATATCTTTAACAAAGTTTAAAAACATATTATCCTCTAAGCCATGTGAGGTACACGTATATAATGATTCATAAAAAATGCAGTTTCTTCTTGTTTTGTTATTAAAGTACCATCGTTTTTCATGATTTTTGTGATACATTTATTAACATAATTGCTTTTTTCAAGATCAATTACCCAGTCCACTTTTGATCTCAAAATGTAACCTTGAAACTTATTTTCTTGTATGATATTTAATTCGTTACGCAGCTGTTCGAGTTTTTCATTATTTTGAATAGTTTCAGAATTTTCTAGTATTTCAATATCTTTTTTTATCTGTATTTCCCTTTCATTACTTGCTTTTTTCTTATAAGAACCGTAGGATATGGATTTACCTCTTATTTCCATTAATAAAGTTTCTAAAAATAACTGATCGTTTATTACAAATTGTATATCCTCGTTTGGAACACTTTCAGTTGTTTCGAAATTATAAACAGGTATGGCATATTGCTTTTTAACGTCTTCAATTTTTTTTATTTAATTCATTAACATATTGAATATCTCTAAGTAGAGAATTGTTGTGTTTCCAGAGCCATTTACCATGCTTAAATTATTAAATTTGAATTGCATTATAATAATAATTGAAAGATCAGACTGAAAACTAGGTTTGATAAAAACATTTTCACAGTATGGTAACATAAAAGAAGATAAAAGAAAGACATCGAGTCTAGCTTGTTGCAGTGGGTTAGTGGGTTTGCCTTTCGCCAAGTATATCGCTTTTTATCAGGTTGAAATTCCCTAAAAGGATCAGTTAGACTTTTTTCTTCCATGTGTTTCAAAAGAGTTGATCTTGCATTTTTATCATTTATATTCTTATAGTTATAATAATCTAAATCAGGATTTTGCACTAAATTGAAATCACCACAAATGCAATACGAGTCATTTCCTATATTCTCAACGACCTTGAAAATGTTCTCATAAAAGGACGGATTGTCGGAGTTCGGTCCGTATAACGATACTAAAGTAAATCTTATTTCTCCAACAGATAAGTCCAGTATGACATAATTTCCAAAATCATCAACTATACTTTTATGTATTTTGTAATCTAGTGACTTTGCGAAACATATTGCAACTCCCCTAGAATTTGAAGATGAACAACTTAAAAAACATTCCGCATTCCACTGAGTATAAATGGTATTAAATTGACTGTGTATAAAATGTGTGTCTTGAAGACAGTAAATATCACATTTGGAATCTTTTATGTACTGAAATACTTGCAGCCTTTTCTTGATACCTTGTAGGCCTCTACAATTAAGAGATAAGATTTTTAATTCACTCATATTTTTTCAATAAGACAACTCGTTTGACTACAGAACTAATACAAAGAGGTAATAAATACAAAAACATTCTCACAGGCCAACTAAAACAACGAAAAAACATCATAATCTACACACAAAACAATCTAACTTAACACGATTTTCACAACGAATCAACTAAAACAAACTATATTTACATTCAGATATGGTATATATGTATTCAGTTATTTAGGCGGTTTATCATAGCTTACATAGCACTAGACAGAAAAAAAGATGTTGGCTTTAGTAATTTCAGAAAGTTTAAGTTTAATATTTTTATAGTCCGAAATTACTTCTAAATGGAAAATCGAAAATGAACGAAAAGACTGAGAAACAATTTGTAAGACTTCTTTTTTCAACGTTCATGGGAAAAACGAAAATTAAAAAGTCAATGAAAAACAAGATGTGACGCCATACTTTTTTGATTTATTATTATGTTTATTTATATTATGTCATGATATTTCCTTTGTATGATGAAAACAAAATACTTGTTAATGAATATATAATTATTTTTTCAGTTTATATATTATAGTACATTGTATACTAAAACGTGTTACTCTGTGATTATTATAATATTGCCTAAAAGGATTAGAAATATCAACAAAATCAACGCTTTCTAGTTACTATCTTTTCTAAAAAAAAATTGAAAATGGTATTACAGTGAAAACTCTGAAAACCGGACCCTCTGAAAACCGGAATCCTCTGAAAACCGGACCATTTTAAAAGTCCCGTATTTTCTCCTTATATGTTCATTGAAAAAAATCCTCTGAATACCGGAACCTCTGAATTCCGAAAACTGGACGCTTTTCTGTGGATTCTAATGCTAAGCATGCATAAAAAATCCTCTGAAAACCGGACAGCAATTTTAAGTGTCAACTTTCTGTGTATTTTAAAGTATATTAAAACATAATCTCAACAGGTGACATGTTCAATTACCAGTTAATGATCACCCTTTTTATCTATGCAGGTGTGAAAACACTTGTAAGTGTGTGTTAATTTCTTATTGGCAATTAAATCATAGTTCTTTCATTATAATTGTGCCTTTCCCTGTAAAGGTATGATTTTTCTAAATGTTTTTAATTTGTTGTGTGTTTTTTTCTTCTTTAAATATAAAATGTCTAAAAGAATTAATAACTTTTGTAAAATGATTCCTGTTTTGCTAAAAAATTTGATCTTTGTTTAGATATTTATTATATGCAAAAGTAGTAATACTAAATTCCATTAATTACATATTTTAAAAGCCAATTAAAAAAAGATATATTTCAGACAATGTGTTGTTTAAATTTCTGATTTTCTGAATTATATTCATGGATTTGCATAATAAAATTACTTAAGACATTTATTGTTAAAAGAAATTAAAATATGACTTAGACAAAAATGTTAAAAAGTAAATACATGACTGTACAAAATGTTTTAACAAAGTCATTGTTCAAACACATCATAATTATCAATAAATGTATAAAACCTCTGAAAACCGGAATCCTCTGAAAACCGGACTTTTGGTCAAGTCCGGAGAGGGTCCGGTTTTCAGAGTTTTTACTGTATTTATTTACAATTATCCTAAAAGTAAGCTGTCTCAATAGCTATCTTTTAAAAATCTATTCGACTGGTGGCAAATGATAACATGTAGTATGTACATTAACAAACACAAAAGTGATGTGTAGATTCCATCTCTCGAAAATGTACTTGACAAATAATGATTATATGTAGCCTTTGAAGTTTTTTAATAAGCTTCTTGACAGGTGACAAAAAGAAAGTATTGACAATATCTATAATCTGTAGTTTCTTGAAAAAATTTACTCTACATATGAAAAAAGGAAAATAAGAATAAATATCAACAACATTGACAGTCTCTTTGATCAAAAAGTATTTGCATCATTACAATCTGTAATTTCCATCTTTTTTTAAAAGCTATTTGATACAATGATTGTATGTATAAACAAACATTGATAGTTATTTAAAAGCTACATGTGACACAATGAGTATATGTATATACAAACACTGACTGTCATTTTTAAAAAGCTTCTCTACATGTGACACAAAGATACTATGTATAACCAACATTGATAGTCTAAAATACTCGACAGGTGAAAAAAGTATTGATGTGTAGTTTCCATCTATTGACAAATTTGTTCGATAGGTGTAAAAAATTATTATATGTATAAACAACATAGATATTCATTTAATAAGCTACTCGACAGGTCACACAATGAATATACATGTATAAACAACATTGATACTCATATAAGAAGCTACTCAACAGGTGACACAATGAATATACATTTATAAACAACATAGATACTCATTAAAAAGCTACTCGACAGGTGACACAATGAGTTTATGTATAAACAACATAGATATTCATTTAATAAGTTACTCGACAGGTCACACAATGAATATACATGTGTAAACAACATAGATACTCATTTAAGAAGCTACGCGACAGGTGACACAATGAATATATCTATAAACAACATACAATTTGATAGTCAACGATACTCGACATGTGAAAAAAAATATTGATGAGCAGTTTCCACCAAATGACAAGTTACTCGACAGATGAAAGAAGATAGTATGTATAAACAACATTGACAGGCTTTTTTTAAAAGCTACTTGACAGATGGCAAAAAAGAAAAAAAAGAAAAACAATATTAACAATATCGAGTTATCATCAGCGTCGGTAGCCACGGCTTAAATAAGATAATATTCTACACCATAGGACGATAACCAGTCCAGTAAGTACAGATAAAAAAAGAGAATGTTTTGCTTATTTTTTACACTTCATTTTCTTTTTCTTTTCTTTTCATATTACAATTTAAGAAAATGCCTTTTTAATTTTATGTATTGGCTGAATAAAGAAGAAGATAACTCTGTCAAGGCACCAGTGAAATACGGAATATGTCTCTCTGCAGTGTAAAACTACTTTTTACAGTGACTATACTGAAAATGAAAAAATACGCGTTTTATTTCATCATCACTTTCTTATAATTCATAAGTTTATAATGAATACAAATATTTATTTCTCAAAAGTTAGAGTAAATATATACACTGGGAGATTTCAGTTTTTATAACTTTTGTATTTTTATACGTAATAAGAAACTAGATCTTCTTCGTCGTTGTCATCTTTTTAGTTTATTGTTTATATAGCACATTCTTCAACCAGGATAAAGAAAGCGGTCAAAGGGAAATAACTTTATTCACGTGACGATTCACTTTTTTGTAAAAACAATATGTTTCTCTTTTTGAAAATAACTGATAGGTCATTTGGCCGCGGCTGCATAAGACAGTCCTGGTTTGGAATACTGCGTAGGGGTCTGGATTGTTGTTTGAGGCATAGAACTATTTGGCTGTTTAGATGTAGTTGGGTATTTTTGGATTTTGCTCAAATCCTGAGCACGTGTTTCGTCCTTTTCCGGCCACGGAAGATTTAACCAATATCGGTAGTTTTTAAATTGCAATTGCGTAGCAAATCCATGTGATGCATATTTCACGTAAATTTTTCCTTCAAACGACCACGCTTTTTCAACATTTGACTTGTCCTTTACACGACACGATGCCAACACATCCGCGTTCATTTTCGTCAAATCTTCGTTGACATAAATCTTATGTTCTTTCAGGTGCTTTGACCTTTTGAAAAGTTCGACTTTTGTTTGGCGTCTTACAAATTTAACTATAATTGGCCTATGCTTGCCGACTTTGTATTTTCCAAGTCTGTGGGCTGATGTCAATATCTGCTTCCTGCAGAACAAGATCTGATTTTTCTTTTATTGTGTCTATTACTTTTTGCATAACTGTTTCTGAGGTTTGCTTGTTGTCATCGCCCGTAATGCCAAAGATTCGAACATTATTTCTGCGACTGTATTGTTCGGACTCGTTTTCAAACTTTTCACAGCAAAATTCATCTTTTTTTAATTCTTTCGTATAGTGACTGATCTTTTTCTTTGAGTTCATTTATAATTAAATCTTTATCTTTGATCTTCTGTTCTAATTTTTCAATTGTCTGAGCTTGTGTATGGACGTCATGTTCAAGAACCTCTACTCTCTTAGTCATTGCACTAAGGAAACTAACTTTCATTTCATTCATTTTATCTTCAATAATTGTCTTTATGAAAGTGGTATCATCTTTTGATAGGAGTGTTGATAATTGAATACTGATGTCTGCTAGCTGCTTTTCAAATTTTGTTTCGTATGAAGTTTCCTTTAAACATGCAGACGTATTTTTCACCGAGCTGTCATCCATAACGCAATTAATTTCGGGCGTGCTATACGCTTGAGGTGTTGGATTACTGTGCTTTACTTTTTTAGTTTTAGTCTTTTTATCTTTTTGTTTAAAAACTGGGTATTTAAACAGGTTGGTTGTCAATATTGTCACTGGTATCTAATTCACTAGCAGTTGAAGAGCGCTGTCTTTTCTTGCTTTCATTTGAGCTCATTATGATACATAAATCATTTCAACATAAGTCTTCCATAGATATATAAATATCACACTTTTCAACAAAAGCATATAAAAGCCGATAGCCGTGCCGATAGTCATGCGTGACCGCAAATTTTGTCAGGGACGGTAGGCCCTCAGGCTATTTCTAACTTTGCTATTTTTCGCTCACAAATCGCTCACAAAAAGTCTCTCCACCCATTCAATTTATATAGCGCAAATCTAAAAGTTCATAATAACCTCTTTATGCAACATTCAAATTCAAACTTACAAATTTTAATAAAATTCCATATCCTTCATGAATGCAACAGTAACTTGATTATACGAATTTAACATTTTGATCGCTGTAAAAATCGTGAAAGGCTTTAGCCAAAATACAACATTGTTTTGTTTACATTTAACCGGAAGTGCTTGTCTTTCTTTGGTAGGAAAGTAATAAAAAAAAAAAAAAAAAAAAAAAAAAAAAAAAAAAAAAAAAAAAAAAATAAAAAAAAAAAAAAAAAAAAAAAAAAAAAAAAAAAAAAAAAAAAAAAAAAAAAAAAAAAAAAAAAAAAAAAAAAAAAAAAAAAAAAAAAAAAAAAACATTTTAAAAAAAAAAAAAAAAAAAAAAAAAAAAAAAAAAAAAAAAAAAAAAAAAAAAAAAAAAAAAAAAAAAAAAAAATTACTTTGTTTTAAATTCCAGATTTTCCGCGGCTTATCATAATCAGAAGTTACAATTCTAGTTCACAGAACACTTGGGTTTGGGGCTCAAAACGCAAATCCAAATCCAAAAATAAAATCCAAATAAAATGCATATTTGACAATCCCAGCCACATGGTACTGTAAGAATAAACCAAAATAACAATTAGAATCATACATTGTTGTCTGGTCGGTGACTTCGTTAAGTAATATTTGTCCCTGCTCTGGCCCTTAAAGTGATATATCTTACTTTATCTTATTGCGTGGGTTGCTGCGCGTGTTCGCTCAGATATATCTTGCATCATCCTTCCTCAGCGTTTGTGTCATGTTTATATATAATAGCTTAATATAAAGCCGTTTTGAAAAAAATTCATATTTCAACATCTATAAATGTTTTATTTGGATTTTAAAGGCGTTTTGAGCGCCAAACCCCCAAGTGTCTGTGATCTAGTTTAGAGGATTGATTTGTTTCAAGGTTATTTCTATATTAGAAAATCTATCTTTAAGTTGGCTAAATTGTTTTTGTTCTGCCTTTATCTTTTCAATGTTTGCAAACTATTTGTGTTTTTCTCTGACCTTCCAGTCATTTCTTCTTAGAAAGATACCTTTAATTCTTTTGTCAATATGATCATAAAATTTTGCCTTTTCAGATTTAAGATTTTCCTAATTAACTAGACATGTGCTATAGTACAAGGATGCCCCTACTTCACTTGCCTGTAAAAGTGCCATTTATACAAGTATTATTGGTCAATAATTGTACATTTAACGTCATTGTGATCCTGATTTTTGATCCAATGGCCTCGAAATTATTAGGTGTCATCTACTGATCAGGTGCAATGATCTTGATAGGTTATAAATACCATAGCTTATTCATTCTAAATTATTCATCAGACAAGGATTTTACATTACATGAAGTGTCATGGTTACCTTGACCCTTGACCTAAAACATCCTTATAGGCTATCTACTGTCCATGGCCACGATTAGTATCTCGTGGCCACAACATAGTATCTCGTTCCCAAGACTTAACTATCTACCTACTTACGACATAGTATCTCGTGGCCACGACTTAGCCCTCTCGTGGCTTCGACTTAGTAACTCGTGGCCACGACATAGTATCTCGTGCGCACGAGATAAATAAAAACACACACATGTCACCTTTGTGCCACCGTAATATTCGTATTTAAATCAATTTGTTTACCAGATTCCTAATTTTAGAGTTGATTTCATGCTCATTTTTAAGATATTTTTTCCGATTTCTAGTTTAATTCATTGCATTCTCCCCACAATAATTTCTGATATTATACAAATTAAAAGACGTATTAATAAACAAGAGGGTCATGGTGGCCTTGA
Source organism: Ruditapes philippinarum (assembly GCF_026571515.1). Lineage (NCBI taxonomy): Eukaryota > Metazoa > Mollusca > Bivalvia > Venerida > Veneridae > Ruditapes > Ruditapes philippinarum. The sequence goes on from NW_026862617.1 coordinate 44,141, forward strand.
AATCGCTCACCTGAATATAGAAACTCTCCATGACAAGGAACAAGTAATATTGTAAACTATATACTAAAGTAGATATAAAATCTAATTCTTAAACTGATATCACAAAGTTCATATTTGTATGTGTAAAAACATTACTGGTTGCTATTGCTAAGGAAAAACAACAGTTCCAAAAGATGTGTACATATATGGAAAATCAATGATCCCACGGGGTCGGGCCTATTTAGACCCCAGTGCTTTTATTTGAACAAACTTGGTACACACTTACTATAAGATGGTTCATGCTAAATATCTAAGCTCTAGCTCTTTTGATTTTTAAAAGAAGATTTTTTGAGTTTTTTCTTTCGGTTGCCAAAGCAACCAGAGTTCTGCATGGAATTAAACTCTTTGAACAATTTTTAAAAGTATGACTACCTAAGGAACATTCCTGTAAAGTTTGGATGAAATTGGCTTAGCGGTTTATGAGGGGTTATCGTGAACAGTAAAAGTTAAGGGACAGACGACGGACGGACGGGCGCCGGACAAATTGTGACCACAAAGCTCACCTTGTCACTTTGTGACAGGTGAGCTAAAAACCGACTCCTAAGTTGTAAAGCAGCTAAGTACTATTTCCGCGTAACCTCTTACCTCTTATAGACTTGTTTTGACGGCTTTTTGCCCCCCCACCTCATCTTTGAGGCCTCAATCAGTGAAAAAAACAACACTATTTAGGCCCAAACACTTTTTCGCTTGAGAAATGTTGTTTTAAAAAGTGATCACTTTTCGGCGCCGTCCCCATCAAAATGATACATCAAGAAGTTGCCATAAGAGGGATGTGCCACCATCTGTTTGGGGGGTTGAAGGGGGTGGCAGGCCCCATCATCGCCAAGAAAATTTTGGACATGTGACGGGCTAAAAATGGCCTCAGGTCGATTTTAAGGTAACGTGTAAGCAACGCTGAAATGCCTTTTACTCTATCTCAATCCATTGAGAAGTTGCAGCACTTTAAAATCAGTTTTGATGGGGGGAAAAGCAATGCAAAATAGTAATTTTTCGCAATTTTGAGACGTCCCTCGTTGCCATGGTAACAGGAAATTTAAGATTGAGCCTGCTGTTACAGAGGCTATGGTTCAGTCAATATTTGTGCCAAGTTTCATCAGTATTGAAACATTTTTCATAGTTTCATAGCAGTTTGAACTTGTAACAGGAGGCTTTTCAATGAAAACGGCCATTTTTCACAATATGCTCATGCGGTAAAAGATAAAGTTAGATTTTCCTTTCCGCTTGGACGACCAATTGTCTGTATAATCAATGTTTAAATTATAATGTTTTTCTTGCAATAACGCTATTGAAAACTTCTGTTGGTAAACACAGCAAGAGTCTACAAATAGAAGACCATAGCCAACACAGAACTCGGTCATGTTTGTTTTAAAAAAAAGTATTCAAATTACAGTCATTTGGTCAAAATTAGCCCCGCCTCTGGGGATTATTGATTTTCCTTCTTTGCATATAGTAAAGACACAAAAAACTCTGCTTTTATACTCTTAGATATTTGGTTTGATACATTGTCTGGTGGACCTCTATAATTTTTTATGATATTATCTATATGTCCTCTACCAAAGTTGTTCAAAAGTTTCCTCTAGTGTCAAAATTGGCCCCATCCCGGGATGATAAGTTTTTCTTAAATGTGTATAGTAAAAACTTTAAAAAAATTTCGTCTCCCAAATGACAAAGACTAGAGGTTAGATATTTGGCCTCAAATGTTGTGCATCTTTATCAAAAATAGTTTTTCCTTCTCATGAGAGATAGGAAACTCGATAACGCTTTTGCTAGAATACTAGATTAGACGACGGTTTATTGTATAAGATTTAACAAATATCTTAAAACATAAATTTTTATTAACATATCATATTTTAAACACTTTTAAAAGAAGTTAGCTTTATTTTATGATTTTCAGTGGATTATTGATTTATCCGTGAAAATTATATTTGATAATTTCACAGTGAAAATTATCAAAATATAATTTCACTTTTTTCAATGACGAAACTACTTTTTCAAGATTTTCCCCATGTGGTACCTCAATTTTATTTTTACTGACAATTCTGACAATATCGGGCTGTTAAAAAAATAGCAAAGCTGAAAAAGATAAATAACTTAAAGTTCAAAAGTAATAAAGAGAGAAAACTTACTTCTATTCCTTCAAATTCCAATCACAAAAAAATTTCGTCTCTAAATTTTTTGTTTCGTTTTTACAGTCTGAAAAACACATTCCTTCCCCATGCTAAACTGCTCTTGATGACATTTGGGCATATTAAAGTATCCTACGAGCAATAACTGCCGTATGCTTAATGAAAATTGAAAAGCATTGACAGCCATCACTCGTAAAATACGTAAAACAAACCCAGCGTTCCTTACAATGCCTTAGCAATCTTCCAAGTTTTCCATTTTCCTAGCTCCTTTTCTGAATGTTTTCACTTCTGTCAACACGTATTTTTTGTCTGTTACAATCCTCAAATAAGTTTTCCTTTCTTTTAAACAGGTGTATGATTAACAAATCCAAATTATATCCTTCTGAATCTTACACAATTATTTTCCTCCCATGAAATACACAACTTTAAAAAATGGCTGCCGCTTACATTTTACAAAGCCAGGTCTAATATAAATTCGCAGTAAGTAACAGAAATATGGATGGATGGTTGGACTTTTTCTCCTACAAGAATTGTTTGTTTTTATTATTAAAACAAGCGATCATTCATATTTTTTTAATAAAGTTAATAAATATCACCGTCATTTAACCTTGATTGGCGGACTTATTTTTCAGCTCAAGACTTCTTGTTTTTAATGAGAAATTCCCTCTAAATGGGGCTCTCAATGGGGGAAACAGATTTTAATATTAACGTTAAAATTATGGAAATTTCGTTTTAACTTGTTTTAAAGCATAAAATAAAAAGAAAATTTGTCTGTTTGTTGTGTAAGATGAAATTTTATTTCATCTCGTGAACTTTAAAAACAGTATTCTCACTCGTGGCTACGCCACTCGTGAGAATACTGTTTTTAAAGCCCACTTGATGAAATAAAATTTCATCTTACACACAAACAACAAATATCCTCTATATAGGTTGTAAAAAGGTACAAGTACACTGTTAAAATATATGAAATTGTAGAAGTATTAGCTTTAAAAGTTTAAACCGTTAGTTAATAGATATATACACTTGACTTTACATAGGATCTAGGTTGAAAATATGCCACTGTAACAGACAGACGGACAGACAGACAAACAACTTTATTTTCACACAAGGTATTTAGGATACAACATGATATATGCAAATAACACAAATTAAGCAATATATTGTTCCGGTAGATATCTGAAAAGGACAAAAAGGAGGAAGAAAAGAAAATCGTCATTTATGCATTCAGTATCGTATATCATGGGGAAATTCACTGCATAAATACAACTTCATATCCGCATGCCTACATTACAGTAAGGAAATATGTACAAGGAATGTTATATTATTCAATGTTATTTCATATGGACTTACATTTAATATGTAACATTTCTCACTGGCTTCATTTTTGTCATAACGCTTCCCTAGGTTTAATAAATGTAAGCCAATACGAAATAACAACATTTGTAAAAGCCTATATACATGTATATCATCACTAAATTTAAAAGTAAGCATTCAGTATATCAAAATGAGAATGTAATTATTTACAACTTCTCTTTTTGAGCACTCTAATTCTTTCATTTTTCTTCTTTTTTTATTATCAAATCCAACAATGATGAACAGACATTCTCCCATGTAGTCTTCAGTGTGTATTGCTGGTTTTCAAGAGCCCACAGTACTCTGACATTACTTTTGAAGAGGCATTTCATCAAAGGTGTCATTAGTGATTCGTCAATCGTTCCTTTAATGAAAAGTACGATTGGTTTTTGAAGACGGTAAGCCATATCTAGTTCATTCTGACAGTATAGACTTAAGTTAAAGTCATTTGATACAACTACAATGAAAGCCGATGCTCTTTCCATACACAATGCTATTTCGTCCGTAATCCCGAAACCTGGTCTCAGATATAGGTCACCTGTACAAATCAAATTTCTGTTTACACCAATCATTTGTTGGAGAGTTTCATTGAAGTGAGCAATTAAATAGTTATCCACAAAATCTTTGTCCTCACTGCTGTACGAAACAAATGCAACAAATTCGTTCTGACCTTTACCTTCTTGAAGCCTTTTCAATAATTCTCCTCTCTTCATTCTTTTAGTAGCTCGTTTACGACGTTTGTACACAACCATAATGACTATAAAAACAATAATTAAAGTAAATCCCGCAGATACAGTGGTTGAAATGATTATGATCTTCCGTTTACAAATGTTGTTGACATCATCTAATGTGTGTTCATCTATTTCTTTCCTAGTATTCTTAAATGCAGCACAAGTAAGATTTGTAGCGGAAATAATCGCAGATTTTGTATGTGTTAACCAATAGATAAATTGTTTTGCTTCGCATTTTGAACATGCTATAGGGTTATTCCCAAGATCCAAAGTCCATGTTTTGTTTCCTGGTGTACTGAGTCCACTGCTAAGGTAATTGATGGAAAGGGAGTTCAAAATTTTGATCCTGTTAAATTGAAGATTAAGAACCTTCAGTTTGTACAGATATTCTAATGTGAAGGTCACTTGCTCTAGTTCATTATGAGAAAAGTCTAGCAGTTCAAGGTCACGATTTTCAGAGAACAGTTTTTCAGGTATAACTTCAAGTCGATTAAATGATAAGTTTAAAATCTTTAGACGAGAAAGTGATAGGAACAGTTGCTGAAACAACGGATGATTTTCTTTTGCCATTTTATATAACTTGTTGATTGACAAGTCAAGTTTTACAAGGTTGGGGAAACATCCAAATGTACTTGGATGTAGGAATTCCATTTGATTTCCAGCTGCATTTATGTGTTTTATTGTAACAGCTTTATGACTCAAACAATCCACCCTAAGATCTAAATATTTAACATTGTTTTCCATTACTATCACTTCTTCACTCTTCCATTGAAATGGCTCATCAACTTTGTATGTGCAGTTTACAAAACGAACTGACTCATGATCAGGAAAATTGGAACTCATATTGACTATTTTAGGATACAAAAGAGAATTCCATTTTTTATTACTTTCGGAATATTTCCATGTCTTGTTGGCAAATTTTATGGTTGGAATTAACCAAGATACATGACTCATATCAATAATATTGATATTCTCCAACTTTTTATCACCTAATATCACGTTTGTTGATGGAGAATAAGATATATTCACATTTTTAAGTCCTTCTATGTATTGCAAACCAGCGGTTGTGTTTATACCTGTTATTTTTGTATGACTAAAATCTAAAGATGTTATTTGTTTATCACCGAGTGCCTCGGCAAATTTTGTGTCAAAATAGATTCCGCCATTGTAGGTATTTAATTTTGATGCTTTTAAAAATTTCAAGTTCGGAAGTTTATTTGACCCTGTTAAACTTGGCACAAGTTCAGGTATATCTAAATGAACGCATTCACTCAAGTCTAAGAATTCTAGATTGTCAATTCCTACAAAAACATTTGTGTCTAGTTGAATCTGTGTATGTAGATTGATATGTAACTCTCGGAGTGATTTTAATCCGATAAAACACTCCTCCATAAAAATGATCGTTGACGTTTGGTCCTGTTCAAGTTCCTGTAACTGAAGTTCAGTTACATTTTCCCAGTCTTTAGATATAAAGTTTGAACTATTAAATTCAAAACTTTTGTTTTCCCCCAAAAAATCTATTATTCTAACACATGTGAATCCATTTGGAATACACTTTGGAATATCATTACATTCTTTACATTGATGGTTTAAAGCACTTATAGTTGACCAGAAAATAAGTAGTATTAAAATGTTAAATGAGCAATCCATTTTTTTTTCACAAGATCTTAACAATTACATTCGATGGTCTTCTTGAAGAGGAAGTTGAGTGATAACTGTAGATCTCATCCAGAATATTTCACATTAAAACACAGATAAACAAGGAAGCGACATTCAATAATGACGTATAAACTCGCGCTAAATTTGATATGCCCAAACGAGAATGTATTAACATACAATGCGTATGTAATTATATTATTTGCAATGAATGTGCAGGCAGGGCTGCGTGGTAGATATAGTCTGATTTTAATGACCTGTCAATTATGAATACATTACACCACTCATTTAAATATTCGGTCACACTTCGGTTCTGTCCGTGTAGTTTACGGGAATTAAAAAAAGTCACACAAGCTTAATGTATAGGTCGTAGTCACATCTGCAATGGCACAGTCGGTTAAGTGATTGCTTAATATATGAGAGGTCTGCGACTCGATCCATACAGACCCTACTGTAAAGTTCTATTGTTTTGAAACCTACTCATTCTTTATATTGCACTATATTGTAATGGGAATATTTCCTGCAGATGTTTATCCTTAAACTCTTTATTTTAGTGTTACAACTCAAAAGGAAATAAATTATTTATCCTTTAGTCCAATAAAAACTAAGAAAGTAAAACACAAACTCGTACATTTACATTGCATTTATTCTATAACATTCTATATTCAAATATAGGTATTAATTTAGAAACATAATAAATAACATTCGTTTAAATTTACTCTGATATATTCCAATACATAACTATCAAAATGAATCTGAAAAAGCTCCTAATACGAAATTCGGTGACAAGTATTTTTACCTATAATAAGTTTTATTTATTCGAACTGATAAATAAGCCGCGTCACGACAAAACCAACATAATGGGTTTGGGACCAGCATGGATCCAGACCAGCCTGCGCATCTGCGCAGTCTGATCAGGATCCATGCTGTTCGCTTACAAAACCTGTAACCAGTAGAGAAACTGATAGCGAACAGCATGGATCCTGATCAGACTGCGCGGATGCGCAGGCTGGTCTGGATCCATGCTGGTCGCAAACCCATTATGTTGGTTTTGTCGTGACACGGCTCAAATGAGTATGAAATAGAGAGAATAAGAATCCCCAAAGAAAGCCCAACACGGCAAAATTGAAAATGTTGCAGGCTCGGTTTGATTAAGCCTGTTCATGGACGGTACTGGAAAGTGCAAACTACCGTCCACGCCCCCTAGCCCCGGCTTAAGCAGAATTCAACATTTAACATGTACTGGTACATTTTTTAATTTTGAAACATCCGCAGATGTGTTCATATGGCGGTTAACATGGAACCTTCAATGTGACACGTAAGTGCCATTCCATGACAAACTAAGTAATTCAAAAATGTTTCGTATAAAAACTTAAAGAAAAATCAATATGATCGGGCGTGGAGGGAGGGGGCCGCAGGGGTCAAACTTAAAAACCTGATTGACTATGCATTGCAATGTGAAGACCTCGAATGATAAACTATAGCGATCTGCTAATTTATATATCAACACAGTACGTAAACTTCGTGCAAATAACAACATGTACAGCTCGATTCGCTTTTCCTTACATCAATATTGACAAAAAGGGGTGTCGAGCTAAAAATGATTTTTTTTTCACTTCAAACGGTCTTTAGTTTTAGTCTGTGATAAATACATGAAATAGAATACTAAATTCGTGTAAGTTCATTACTGAATTTATTGAAATTGTTGAGAAAAAAAATTATGCTGACATCATTTGTGTTATATATAAACATAGGACTTTCTAAAATTACACATTAAAATTTGCGAAAAATTCTATATACTAACAGAAATATGTTTGTTTTAAACTTAATGTTGTATTTCGTAACTTAATGAAAAACAGTGTCTATAAAAAACAAGTTAAATAACTGTGTCCTTAAATTATCAAACAAACGTTACAATTAGAAGGGGAATCGTATGTAGAAAAGACAATGTAACAATGAAAGCAGTGTATTCTGAAACTGTATATTTGATATAACAATTAATTTATATATTGGCATCTGCCTATGGCATTTAATAAGAAGTAACAAAGGTTTAAAAAAGACACAAGCATGTACAAAACACAATAAAACAAAAAGCAGATTATGTACACAGGACTTTTTGTCCTTCTATAGGCCATTTAAGGATAGCTACCCCAAAGAAAAATTCTTTAAAATCATGCAGTTACCCTAGCTGCCCCCCCCCAAAAAAAATAAGGACAGGGTTCCTTCCACAACATGTGAAAGAAGGCCCTGGTACATTTATACTGCTACAATTTGATTGAAACGCTCTACCCACTTTCATACAATCATTTTCAAACATCAATTCATAAAGCTGCATGCCTCCAGATGAGGAAAACTACATTGTATTTCAAGAAAAGCAAAAATATTCACAATTCAAAAAATAATTTATAAGTTATATAGCAATAAATGGCAGATTTTTCTGTAACTATGACCATAATTCTACTACAAGACTTGCATAGTACAGACTATTTTTGCAAAAATCTTACCTACACGTATTTTTGTAATTTTCATAGATTTGAAATGCTGTTTGCAATGTGTAAATCAATTTCTTTGATTACTAGAAAAATTTTTACTTTTTAATATATTTTTTAAAAAAATATGAAAATTAGCATGAATCTGGAGGCATGCCACTTTAATACTTGAACAGAAATATCAAAATATGACTATACCACATTGACATTGACTAGTATTATAAAAATGTGGCTAAAATATAGCAGAAAGACTTCTAAACATTTGCTAGCAATATACTGTATAGTTTTTTTTCTACTAAACTAAAGACATATTTTTTAAGTGGCAGCATGGCTGAGTGATTAATATATCAGACTAGTAACCTAAGGATCGCTTCCCAAGCGGGTTAAAAGCTGTCAAGAACTAGCTGTAATGTTTCATTGAACAAGAAAAATAACACTTGTTGCTCAGTACTGGTTAGTTTCAGGAATTGAGTGTGTCAAATCACGCTTATAGCTTCCTACATGTACAGTGTGTACACAAGTGAACTAAAATTAAATATGAATAACCTAAAGAACACATTTACATCACAAACAAAAAATCTTAATAACAACAAATTAAAAACATGACCTGATTATGCTCATAGCACATTTTTTTCAGTGCTGAAAATATAATTAAAGAGAAGCAGGGAAGGAGAATTATTTCTGTTTGTTTGTTTGTTTGTTTGTTTGGTTTAACAGTGCATCAACATAATTTTGATAATAATATATGGTACCAAAACAGGAGATATGTTTTTTGCTAACTTCTGGTGATTATCGTTACAAATTTAAGCAACACAAGGAGTAAAAAAACACTTCACCTTCTGGAACTTAAAGATGCATAGACATCAGTAAGACGAACCAATTTAGTAGCCTCTTACTATCACGCAGGGGTAAATGGTGGCTGCATTTCTGATGACTCAACACTTAAAGGCAACAGCCACAAAGGTGGAAAGGGGAAATAGACATACATGTTATTGAGAAAAATAACTTTTAGGGTTATCCTCTCTTTTGAAATGCATTTCAGTTTCTATTCTAGGATTCGAAAAACAGGGGGGATTTTTATCGAAAAGCGAGAATTTATTACATTTGATGATCTTTTTCCTTCTTTCTCTATGTAAAATTTTCCCACTGCCTCTGAAAAATGGGGGGGGGGGAATTATCAAAAATGTGAGTGAATCTCCCAATCCCCCCTCCTAGAATAGACACTGTGACCATGTCTGAATTAAACATTTTGATATTTTTAAAGAAACAAAAATTAAAAAAATAATTGGCAAATAAATACTTTTAAAGGGGGCACAACTTAAAAATTTTATTGCGGACTGCACTTTTAACGAAATTTTTAAGGAATTACTAAAAAAAGTTTTATTTTTTTGGAAAAACCCTTTAAAAAAGTTCCCGAAAAAAAACTTAGAAACTTTTTTTTATTTATAAAAAGGAAAGTTAAAAACAAGTTTTTGGTTTAATTTTTTTCGAATTCCTATCCAAAAAAAAAAAACAAATTTCCGAATAATGGTTCAAAAAATATAAAAAAAAAAGGGAAAAAATCATTTCAAATTTCAGGGGTCTTTTGTTATAAACGCAAACAGTTTAAAAAAAGGGGGGGGGGGAAATTTCTTTTTTTAAAAAAAAGGGGGAAAAACCCCAAATCAAAAAAGGGTTGAAAATTATTTTTAACGACGGGCAAAAACTTTCTTTTAAAATTTGCGTTTTTTTTCTAAAGAACAGTTGCCCTTTTTTTTCCCTTTTAAATTTAAATTTTTTTATAAAAATTTTTTTTTAATTTTTCCCCCCAAAAATTTTAATTTAAAATTTTTTTAAAAAAATTTTATTTTTGCTAAAAACCCCCAAATTTTTTGTTTAAGATTTGCAATTGGAAAAAAAAAGGGGAATAAAAATTTTTTTTAAAAATTTGGAAATAGTTTTTCCATCCTATTTTTACCCCCATTTAGTAACACAAAAATTTTTTAACTTCAAAGGAAAATTTTTTTATTCCCCTTTTTTTCACGTTTTTTACACGTGTATATTTTCCCGTTTTTAAACCTTAATTAAATGGTTATATTACGGAATAAAAAAATTGACCCCCCTTTTTCGATAATTTTAATTTTTATTTTTGTTAAACCCATAAAAAATTAAAAAAGAAGTAAAAAGAATTTTAAAAAAAAATGAAAAAAAATTTGAAGGTTGTTTTTTTAACTGGAAAAAAAAAAAATTTTATCAAAAAAATTTAAAGTTTTTTTTTTTTAAAATTTTTTTTGGTTTTTTTTATTTTACGGGGCCCTTTTAATTTTTAAAAAAAATTTTAAAAATTTAATTTATCGAAAATTTCTTTTGCTAAATTAAATGTTTTAAAAAGTTTTAAATTTTCGGGTTTTTTACAAAGTATAAGAAAAGCTTTGGGAGAATTTGGAATTTTTTGGAAAAAGTGAAAATTTTTCAATTGACGATAAAAAGGAATTAAAATTTAAAATTTGACGGCCAAAAAATGATATTTTCTAAACTTTAAGCCTATTTTTTTAAAAAATTAAAAAATTTTTCTTTTTCAATTAATTTTATCATTTTTTTTTTTTAAAAAAGGGAAAACGAAAAGGTTAATTTTTTGATAAAATTTTTTTAAAAAATTTCTGCCAATAGGGGTTTGGATTATTTAATTATTTTTTAATTGAAACCAGCAAAATTGATGGGATCAATAAAATTTTTTAAAAAAAAAATTTGAAAAATTTTTATTTTAAAATTTTTCAATGTTTAACCCTCATTTATTTTATTTTTGAAATTTATTAATTTTAAAAAAAAACAGTTTTTAAAAAAAAAATTTAAAAACAATTTTTGTTAGGTTAATTAAAACGGAAATAGTTTTGGTCATTTGAAAAAGGGGGAAAAACAGGTTTTCCTTTTTGCACAATGACCCGAAATGAAAGGAATTGTACTTTATTCTATCGCACCTTTCCAGAAATTTGACCATATGGAAAATTTGGGGAATTTAAGAAAAAAAAAAAGAAAAAAGAAATTTAATTTAAAATTAAAAAAATAAAAAATTATGACTTTATCTTATTCCATTTTTTTTTTGGGAAATTTAACTTGTTGGAAATAAAAAAAAAATCTTTATGATTTTTAAAACAAAATTTATTTAACCTTACAAAATAAACTTTTTAACCCTGGGTAAACCATTCGTTTTAAAAAAAAGGGGTGGGTTAATTTTTTTTTTTTAAATGAAAATTTTATGGGTAAATTAAAACGTGATTCAAAGGGTTTTTTTTAACTAAAACTTTTAAAAAAATATTATCAATTTATTTATAGAAACAGTGATTTTTTTTTTGGGTTTTTAATAAAAAATTTTGTAAATTTGACTTTTTAAATAAAAAACCCCAAATTAAAAATTATTTTTTTTTTTATTAACTATCAAATTTTTTAATTTTTTTTTTATTTCATTTCAACATAGGGTTTTTTTTTTTTCTTGGTTTATATTCCAATACCAAAAACCCCAAAAAATTTAAAAATTTTAAAAAAAAAAAGAAATGGTGTTTTTAATGAGGTTTTAAAATAGCAACTAAAACCCGGTTCGGGGGAATTTTAAAACTTGGGAAAAATTTGTAAAAAATTGGTTCATTTCCCCAAGCTTTTTTAAAAATGAAAAAGATCAAAAATAAAAACCCAGTGCTTCTCTAGCCCCCCTTACAAAAAGTTTAGGGGGTTGGCAAAAAAACTTGGGAACCATTTTTTTTCCAAAAAATTGATATAAACAAGGGTTATCGGAAAAACCCCTTTTTTTTTTAAAAATTATTTTCGGGGAAATTTTTTGAAAATTTTTTTCTTTCCCCGATTTAATTTTGTATTTTAAAAAGGGGGTTTTTTTCCATATTCAATAAAAAACAAGCCACTTGAATAAAAAGGTTTTAAAAAACACATTATTTTTTTTGAATATTTTTTTTATAATTTTTTGAAAAAATGCATTTTTTTTTTTTAGAAACCAAAAATTTTAAATTTTTTATTAAGGGAAAAAGAAATTCAAAAATTTAAAACAAATTTGTAGGGGAAAAAATTTTAAAGGAATTTAAATAAAATTTAATTTTTAAAAAAAATAAACCAAAAAAATGTTTTAAAAATTTTTTTTGATAAAAAAAAGTTTTTTTAAAAATATAAGGGTTTTATTTTTTAATATTCCCTGTTATTTCACATTTAAAATTTTAAAAAATAACAAATAACCCAAACCCTTTAAATAAAAAAAGGAAAAAGGGTTTTTACTTATAAAATTTGATTTGTTTTTTTAATACGTAATAATTTTTTTTAATAAAGCCAAAAAAACAATAAAAAACAAACTTTAAAACCAATTTTTTGAACAACATTAAAACCCCGTTTAACAATTTCATTTAAAAATTTTAAAGACGTTTTACATAACCGACAAAACAATTTTAACGCCAACACATTTTAGAAATAAACACCCTTTCAATAAGGTATTCATACTGTACGACTTCCTGAAAACCCACCCCATTATTTAAAAAACCATCGAAAAAGTCCGTAGCATTTTTTAAAGAAAGTGACTTTCATCTGTTTTTAACGCCCTTTCCGCTAGCTTCCATGTTGCATTTTTCATTGTCGTTTATATCAGAGACGTTTTGATGTTACGAACTGGTTTTAAAATTTGCCTTTCCCTAATATTTAATTGGGTCTCATTAGCATTTTTTTTGGAAAAATAATTTCGCCAAAGTAAAAGGGATGATCCATTTTTTTATTCTTTGTTGATATGTCAAATATCCCCAAAATTTCCCCCATTCTGTAGTCATGTTTGAGGGCCGTTTTAAATTTTAAATTTTTATTTTTTAATGTCAGAAACAACGAGAGGAAGAAGCCTTTGCATAAGCTACAAATTTTGAAACATTTTTTCCAATTTACATTTTCAGTGGTTTGATAGGTGAAAAGGAAATTTTCAATCCCCGTTATTATCAAAAACCTAATATTTTAAAAGCGTGTTTGATTACTTTTGGTTTAACTATTGTATTTATACTTTTTTTAAAGTTTTTTAAATTATCAGAGATCCAAAAAATGTTAAATTCACTTAAATCAAAAAGACCTATCTTTATCGATCCCATATTTCAAGTAGATATTTACGCTTATTCCCTTTCGTTCTAGTTATCTTCCAAACTTTTCACCATTTAAGTGTTTTACTTGGGGACAAGTCACCCGTCGACTTTATCCTGAAAAAAAGATTCATAACTTAAAAAATTAAAGATGAACCTTATCATCTTAAGATATCTCATGTAAAATAAGATGTTTTTTTATAATGTGTTATATCAATATACAATTAAAAACGGGAGCCCAAGGGGAAAAACAGAAAACAGAAAAAAACAGATTCTTTGTTTGATTTAGTTTATGAGAGGTAAAAAAAATTAAGCATCATACTGCCCTTTTCTAAGACCGGTTTAAAATACAATTTTTAACTTACAAATAAGATCTACACATTTGTCGAGTCGTCGTCTTTCGCTTGTTCTTGCTGTCTTTTCAAGGTTTCATACAACGTCTGATTTAACATCGCAACAGCATGATTTATTTTGTTGAAATCAGAGTACTTCAATTCTGGGTAAGGGCAGAATTCCTGTAATATTCTCTGGAAGAAATTACAAAAGAAGCAATGAACATTTCGGAAAACAGTAAGTGCACTTCGTGTTCCGATTTGTGTCGTATCAAAATAATATAACGTGTATGCTTTACACACTCTTTGCAGGCTCTCATGATGATATTGCATTGCAGGGTGATTCGGTAGTTGTCCAGTGATATTGCAAGAGTCATATGCTTTAAAGCATTGAGAGCTTTTCCCCATGCCAGGCAAAGGTGGTACCGACCAAATCATGCAATCCCGTAACGTTTCTAATGCATCCTCCGGTTGAAATTCAATTAAATGTTTTGTGGTTTTACACTTAAATATGAGTTTCCATGAAACTGAAGTATTTACTCCATTGCATTCAGCGCAATATTTATTTTTATAAACAATTTCTTGCATGTCCGAAACTACGATAAGATCTTCTATGCTTTGCTGCATTCCTTCACATCTTTCTATCGTGTAGTTGTCTTGGTACGTATTTGGCCCAGTAACAGAGAATTGTATGATTTTTTCCCCTTTGAAATGTTTCTTTCATAATCTTTAAGTGTATGGGCTCAGCTTTTGTACACTGGAAAATAGAGACAGGTTGTATTAGGTTTCATTCTTTCATGTGAAAACCCGGACAACAATTCCCATGTAGATGACATCGTTTGTACACAGAAAGACGCACAACAGGGCCTGTCTGATTTTTTGCTGATATCAATTACCTATTGTACAAAACTCAGTTAGGGCAAAAACCCGGAGGCTAAGTCCTTCACAATATTAGAAATTGAACAATTAAATTTTTTTGGTGAAAAAATGATAATGAAAACAAAAAAGCTGTGATCTTGTTTCCTGTGACGGAATTTTAAATTCGAATGACTGAAAATTTTATAAAAAAAGAACATAATGTTTTCCCCTCCCTTTTTCTTAACGCACGAAAAAAATGTCATTTAAACAATAAAATGCTAAAATAAATTTCCGTTTTTGTACAATAAAAAAATACAAAAGACCTGTTTCTATGAAAGTGTGCCCTTGATATCACATGGACAATAGAAGTTCGTTTTTTTTGCAAACGCTTACTTGGTGGTCTCATTTATTCCATTGTTAACAAATTACCACCTATTAAGGCAAAGGGTCAAAGGTTTTCATCAAATTAATATGTAATGAATATAATAAAAGGCAATTTGAATACATGAGAATAAATTCCATACCTTTTATTATTCAACCGCAGAATAACCCTCAAGTATAACACATTGTCAATACAGATGTGATGTTAACAAGCCAATCCTGAGTTTACGTCATTTCACAAGACGATCAAAAAAAGTTTTTAAAAACCCAATTGAAAATTTGAAAAATCACATATAAATACGCCATAAAGTAACGTGTTCAAACGTAAAACGAAACGAAACCAACAACATGCATATATCGTGTGGACGCTTTCTTTATCGCTGCAAATGATCATTTTTGCGAGTGAATGAAATAGTAGAAAAAATTAAATTGACAAGATTTTTTCCAAGTAAAATTTCTGTCCCCAACTGAAAGTTACAACTTCAGGGTTCTAATAACCCAAACCCCTGCCGTTTCATGTTTATGTACAGAGACTTTCAATGTATGGAAACTGTTCCCCAGATTTTCAAACACCAAGTGAACAAAGACGTCGTACAGAATGCTTTTTTTCCTTTTTACAATATTGTACTAAAACTCGGGAAACACAAGGATTATTTTTACGGGCATAAACTATACAACACTATTGTTAAATGCCCAGAACCGTTTCATAATGACATTTTAAAAGCATTATGTGAAGGCGCTCCCAAACAGATTGAGGATTTTCCGATGGTTTCGGATGAAAGAGGATACGTATACAGAAACAAACATTGTGCCAAATGTAATGGAGTTTTCAAATTTCTCTCATGGAATTTGAAGATGAAATGTTCGTCATCCGAGGACGCAATACATTTTCAAAATGCAATGCCATTTGTTCCCAATAACGCGTGCATGATATGGTCTTTTCCACCAAAAGACGATATCGTGCAACGCTCATTGTGCTTCAAAGCAAATGATTTATGTGATGCAAAAGGAACATCTATTGCTAACTCATTCGTTCAAAATGCTTGCCTCTCATATACGTTATATTATTTTCATCAGTATAGAGGGTTAATACGTATTTTCAAGAACGTTCATTGTTTTGCCTGTACATTTAATATAGACCATTTTTAAGAAAATCGTGCCCCATCATGACATTTTATTCAAAATCCAAAAAAGATATTTATCTTATCCTGTTTTGCCTTTTATTGATATGGCCGTATGTCATTAAAGTGTTTCACAATCAAAGAGAATCTTTTGAAGAAGCAAATGTTCTGATTCGGAAAATTTACGACACGTATTTGCTGAGTATTAACTTTTATCTCCTTTTAAGCCTTCAACGCAGTATTGTATTAAATCGTATTTTTACATTTTTTTCATATTTATCATAGAATCAGATATTTTTAAAAATATGTGTATTATTTACAGCAAAGCGCTTAGGTATCTCGGTGGCCAAAGTAAAATATAAGTGCCATACAAAATATAAGCAAGTCACATAAATCGGAAAAACAACATATCTTGTTAACAAGATTATGTACAACATTTTATGTTGAAGAAAAATTTTCTTCTTTAAGTTTTTTTCTAAAAATTATGTATTTTCAGAACAAATGTCGGATATTGGAATGTCCGGTGATATCAACAGCACTTAAAGGCAAATGTGTTTCTTACATTAGTGATAATAATGGTTTTAGTGTAAGTATGCTGCTGGAATTTCATCCTATTTCTAAAATGGCAGAATTCAGTGCAGTGAAATCTTTTACTGATCAATCCGCCAACGGATCCATAATTAGCAGTTTTTATGATAAGATTCTTCTGCAATTTAGTAATATCACATCCAAAGTGTTGAAGCAATGTGGGCGCTGTGAAACCTTCTTCGGAGAAGAAGAACAACATTTCTATCAAGAAAAACGTTTATATATTCAAACTGCATTCCATACGAACACAAAATGTACAATGCATAACTTACTGTCAAACTCTTATTTGTTTTCACACAAAAAGCATCAATTCAGTGTTAACATTGATAATCAAAGTTTCGAATTCATAACAAATGTAAAGTTTGATCTGGATTTTGAAAGTATTCTAAGAATTGGAGATATCGTCTTAAAAGTAGATTTTGTGAACATCCTTATCATTTCAAAGGTGAACTGGTATGCCCTAAAGTATCGCTAAATGAAACTGAATTCAGATTACTACAAACAAAAAGCAGATATCGTGGGACAGTTCAAGAAAGAGAAATTCTTAACATTCAAAGCAACATTACAAGCAACAACGATGGTAAGGAAGCGCCGGCTAGAAATGTTGAAAATAAATTATCTAAGGTTTACGATATGTGTTGGAATGAGTATTACATGTTTATAAATACAGGAAATAGTATCAACATGCTTGTATGGTTAAAGCCTATCAATGCTGCATTTCATGCATTGCTATGCTGTTGATTGCTATACAATAAAACGATTACTACAGCTTGTTGACAATAGTACACTTACCTTTTAAGCTTATATATATTCTGTAAATGTTGGTAAAGGAGAGAAATCTTTATGACTTATTTGTGTTTGTATTTCTAAACAAAAACGACAAGTAATTAAAGTAGTACGCGAATGTTAAAAAATGTAGATACTTCTGTACAGAAATATTTGTTTTGCAATTTGCTGGTTTTGTATTTAAGGTATAAGTTGCCTAAACTCATTTTTCTGAAGAGTATTTAATTTTCAGTGAGAATTAGAGCGTTTGCATGGGTGTGGGTTCAGACCCAGGAGACAGCGTTTCAATTTTTTTTTTGGCTTTCTAACACAATTGGGCAATAATTTCGTCTCAAAGGGGTAAGGCTGAACTATTTTATAAAAAATTTTTAATCCCTAATTTGTTGGAATTAAAAACCCGAAAATTTGCGGTACCTTTTTCAAATATTTTAAAATCATAAAAAAAAGAAAATTTTTGGGGGAAAAACAAAACCAAGGTCAAGAAAATTTTTTTTCCCTTTTTTTAATTTTTTTAATTAAAAAAATGATTTTTTTTAAAAAAAGGGGGAAAAAAAATTATAGTTTAACGTCATGTTATGTTATAGCATTTGATGCATTGCAACTACAAGGAAAAAAGGGTTTTTAATTGCTTTTTTCCCCTTTAAAAAAATCACGCTGTATCTTGAAAATTATTATTTGGGCAAAGTATTGTGAATTATCTGAAGTAAAAAATTTTCCCAAAAAATTTTAGTGTACTTCTTCTCTTATTGACGTCCTTTAAAAAATTCAGCGTTAATTTTGTCGTTTGGATGGTCAAACGTAATTGAACAAAATAAAACATGTTTATTAAATGTTCTTAATGTAGTAGATAGATGACTCGTTACACGACGGGGGTAAATGTTTAGTGAAAAAAATAAAATTTCCCGCCATGCGACGATGTCTCCTAAAGAAAATGTTAACTGTGCGTTAATTGAATTTCATTATTTTCGTACACACATTTACGGGGCTTAAAATTCATAACTGCAATAGCGACCAATATATCGTTAAAGGGACCAATGGCATAAAACAACAAAACTTGAAACGTTTTACAAAATATTTAATGAAGCACTTTAAATGGAAACTCTACAAAGTAAAACAAGAAACATACAAGAATTTAATTGAAAATCAAATTTATACTATTCTTAGCCGGATTTGAGGGAAAAAACATGCAACGCTTTTCACTTTTTGGCCCTATGTCATAACAAAAAATATTCTGGAAAAAACAGGGTATATATTATAATAATTTCATGTATGTTTTATGGTTTTAAATTTTTTTTTTACACAAATCAAAGTTAGCTTCTGGAAACTTTTGGGCCGCGTCCGTCACCCGGGGTTACATAAAAGCATAGAAAACATTTCCTATCGCACATGGGGATTGTGGGAAAAATACAAAAAGGATTCTTTTTTTTTTTCAACCCGTGTAGATTTTTTTAAATGTAGCAATACAATGATAGTCCCTTTTCAAAAAAGTTCAAACCGTTCGGTCTGTTAAAAAGATGTCTAGAGATAAAAAAAAAAAAAAGCTTTAAAATTTTATCCCCTTTTATTGCTTAACAATGTTTATAAATTTTTAAAAAAGAAAGAACCCCGGGGTTTTCCTTTATTTTAAAAAAACCCAAATTTTTTTAATCCGCTGAAAAAAGAGGGCAAGAAGTGCTTAAAATAGACAACTCTTTAAACGAAATCTCATGTTTAATCACTAAGGAGATTTCAAAGAAACTATGCAGCCACGAATATAAGGTCGTCTTTGTCAGTGGCTGTTCAAATGCTTCCTGACTGTTGAACAAGATGGCCGCCAAATCAAGGTGTAGAAATAAGATTTAAACGACATGTAGCTTGTAACATGTTGATGAAACTCTACAGAAATGGCCTTACGTTTTCCTTTACTGAAATTGCCTCAAGTGTTCTGGGTCTTCCGGTCCGCCAAAGAAGATGTCCACCAGAGCAAAAGCAAATTCTTTTAAAGATTTCTTCACCTCAACCACAGCATGAATTACTTAGAAGTCAATGCCATCAATGTGCTTCATCAAATTTAACCTAGCGGCTATAAGAATGAAAATATTTAAAGCCTATTTTTATATCAGGCTATAGCCATAGTGTTAAACAAACCGGCCGCTATAACTTAATATAAATATAAGCTTTAAATAATAATAATAATAAACCGCTTGGTATAGTTTGGTGAAACACTGCAGATATTATCAATAACCAATTATATGAGCATTTTGTGAAAAATGGCCGTTTTCATTGAAAAGCCTCCTGTTACAAGTTCAATACTGTTAAAACTTGGCACAAATGTCAACTGGACTTGAGCCTTTGTAACGCATATTCAATCTTACATTTCCTGTTACCATGGCACCGTTTGTTCTTGCGCAATATTAAACTAATAACAACTGTCAAAAATTGATTTTGCCCGTATTAATTATTTACATGGTCTGTCAATCCACACAATCAAGACAAAATTAAGGACGAGGATATAAGAATAAAATATTTATATGAACTAAAAGACATATTTTGTCAAAAATTGCAATTAGGTCCAAAATGAAAACCCCTTGGCCAGATGTATATTAGAAATGAACCTGGTCATGCTTGTATCCAATTTATAAGATTTAATAATCATATTTATACATACGACCCCTATAGTGATTTCATGGCGCTGTGATAAACCTTAAAATATAAAGCGTATACTGAGTAAGGAATTACCTGCCGATTTTTTTTTTTTTTTTTTTTTGGGGGGGGGGGTACTTTTTCAGATTTAGCTACAATTGTACAAAATGATTTCAATTCAATATAAAATATTTCACATATTTCTGTGAACATTATTATTATCTAACATTATTTTTTTATTCCATTATTAGAGAATTAGCAAAGTAACAATCAGTAACAAATCATACCATTACTATGAATACGGTTGGTATTCTTTTGTGAAATGCACTTTATTTTACAACGCTTAATAAGCAACTACGAAACCACACATTTTAAAAGTTGAATATTGCTTTAACCGATACTAGGGTGTGTGGACGGTAGATTGCACTTTCCTGTTCCGTTCATGTACAAGCTCAATCAAACCGGGTCTGTAACATTTTCAGTTTTACAGTTTTTGGTCTTTCTTTAGGGATTCTATCTTTTTTATAATTTATTCAACAACGTTAACCACATTTGGGTCATATGACTTCCATATTTCAATAATTCCTTGTAGCCTACATAACATTTATATTAACGCAGAAATCAGCATAATTACAAAAGTTATTTCAACCGACTGTGACTTCTTATAACAATAGCCATCATCAAAAGCAATAAAAATTCATGTAAATACACTTCAAAGACAGCGATTCTGTCATATGTCTTTGCTGAGTTGTTTTCCTTAGCTTCGTCTATTACATTGTTTTTGTCGTCGTGTGATTTAGTCTTGACGTTTAAGGAACTAGACCTCTTAAGGTTGCTTTTGTTTTCTACTTTAAATTCAGTTTCGTTAAACAATATTCACTGAATTCAGAAGTCCTATCTGTAATGACCTGCCATATTCATATAAGTGGAATACTTACGCTTATGTGATCTATCAACACATTCATCAGAAAGTTGTATAAGTTGGGGGACTATTCTTCCCTCTTCTATCGCATACTTGTATTTCATTGCCACAGCGGAATTCATTTTGTAGAAATCAGCGTATTCTTGTTCTGGCAAAGGGCAGAATTCCTGTAATTTATCTTAAAATATTGCAAAAGAAACAAGGAACATTTTTAAACACTTTTAATGCATTTCGTGTACCGATTTGTTCAGCATCAATATAATATAACGTGTATGCTTGGCACACATTCTGTAAGATATCTTGATGATATTGCGTTCCAGGATCAATTTGCAATTGTCCAGTGATAATGTACAAGTCATATGCATTTCAACATAGAAAAGGTCTTTCCACGCTTCGCTCAAGCGGCAAAGACCACATCATGCAATCCTGTAATGCGTCTAATGTTACTTATACATTTTCCGCTTATAATTCAATTGAATATTTAGTGGCTTTAGAATTTAATATAAGATTCCATGAAATTGTGGTATTCACACCATTACCTTTAGCTCAATAACTATTTCTATAAACTATACCCTGCAAATCTGAAACGACAGTAACGTTTTTATTATATTCCTTTTTTCACGCCTTTCTTTTGTGTCGATGTTTTGGTATGTCTTCGGACAGTTTACACAAGTATTGTAGAAGTTAATTCCATTGTAAATAATTTTATCAAAATCACTAAGTATATCAGCATTAGCATTGTACACTGGAAAGTGGCATTCAGGTGTTATCAATGTTTCATCTTCATTCTTTGCTGATATTGAGGGCAGCATTACTGGTACAAAATTGTGTATATGGACAAAAAGCCGGGAGACTGAGGTCCTTTACAATATAAGTAAACTGTAAAGTTCCTTCAAAAGGTAAGTGTCTATATAGTGACAATAAAAAGAAAGAGCCTCATCTTGATTTCTAAACGAAAGGGATGAAATACATTAAATGAATATATTTTTGGCAGTAACGTATAACATATTCCAACAGATAAAATGTATATTGATATCTGAGATCTCCCATACATTTTTTGAATGAAAAGTGCATAACCTCGCTATAATTGTTTTTTTTCCAGCAAAATGCAATACTTTCGTGTTTTCTTTTCTTTGTTCATATTTTTCTTTTACTTTTTCTATTTCATCCCAAAGTCTCGTGCAACTCTGGTAATTATTAACAGTTTTACGCCTCTTCATAAATGTGTTATCGGGATCTTGTAAATGCCTCACAACGATATCACACTTTGTTTATAAAGGCATTGAAAAGTCTTTTACTGGCAGCATTGTCAATTCAAAATATTTCTATGGAGGTGTATAGATTGATTTCAATTTGTAAATTGGGTAACGCTTTCCTGGTGGTCTATGTATTTCAGCTGTTATATATTCTCACCACTCACTTAGGCACAATAGCTAAAAGGTCAAGAATTTATGAATGTTGTTGGCATAAATTATTGTTATAATTTAACATAAAATATAAAAAGTAGTTGTTAATTTTAACATGGCATTCATTATTTCATTTAAGCTCTCTTGAGTGTGTGCAAGGTGTTTTAACAGAATTTGACATGCAATGAAATAAGGTGAATATCGGTTCCGCTTGCTCTTTTACAACAAATTCAAATTTATTTATGTTATGAGAATAGAACAGATAAAAACTTTACGAAAAGTCCAATTTCTTTTCATAACAAATTTATCAAACCATGTCATCACCCTGTTCAAATAGATTGTACTTTTCGCGCGCTTACTGCTGTTATTGGCCTATGTTAAAAACTGTAAATCCCAGACACGTTGAAATTTATTTACACTGCAATATAAGGTATATGTTCATATAGTGACGATTAGTAAAATAGTGACGATTACTGAAGAACCGTTTAGGGTATCACATACTTTAAAAATAATTACGCAAGAACATTTTCATAAAGTGTTGAAGTGACCATAGATCATATCGTTTGTTAACCATTAACCTCATTAATATGTGTCATTGTAGATGATCAACTGATTTTATGAGTTATGGTTATGAGCCCAAAGCTGTTTTACAGGCTTTGTTTTGGGACAAAACAGATGATTTTCATTTCAAAAGCATAGGCTGCTCAAACGAAAAGTGGGTCAAATGTATTGAAATAAACGAGGCTTATATAAAAAAAGATATTGTTGAAACTATCTTCTAATCTGTAAGTTAAAACCCAAGTTCTACTAACTTAATGAACTTCTCTTATATATATTTTAGTTACATGCCACAAAATAATTTCAGTGAAAGACATCTTTAATCAAATAAAGCATTGTGTTATATACATGATGAAGTTAAAAGAAAACGGACCACTTATATTATTGCTATTTAACATGTACTTATAAAATCGTTTTTTTTTTATTTACAGTTAAACCTGTAAGAAATAAACTTATAACAAACAACAATTGAATCTTTACATAAAGTATGGCAACAACTAATGAGTTTTGCCAAAAAACGGATAAATACAATAACTGGGTAAAAGGTGTTACCGGTCTTAAATATTTGCAAAATGGTCTGAGGCCATTTACAGAAAAGGTTATTCAGAACGTTCATACAGATATTTTGAAAAAAATCGGAAAATGTGGAAATTGCACATTAGAAAATATTACCCCAGCGCATGCTTAAATGTGGATGTATTCAACGACGGAGATGCAATTGTTCAAAGAAAGATACCACACATTGCAGAGTTTGTAGTGCAGTCTATGACGAAATAAATATAGAGCATCGCTTCGTAGATCCTAATGGGATAATTGATTTTCTTAATTTTTACAACGACCCCTGGCAATTTGCAAGATGTTTGATGACAAATATGGGAAAGAAAACAAACACCACAGCAGAGGATGCTGACGAGGGCTGCCTCTTGAGTATAATCATAAATGGTAATTTCTTCTAGAAGGAACTGGATATATATGTTGATGGAGAAATCTTTACGAAGGTTCGAATACTGCTTTCTTTAATCAACAAACTTTCCTTTAACAAAGTGCATGTATAACATTATTTTTTTTGTCCCAACAAAGTGGGGGGCATATAGCGTTGCACTTTTCCGTCCGTCTGTCCGTCCGTCTGTCTGTCTGTCTGTCTGTCCAGGGATGAATAACAATAATTTGTAGATGGTAGTAAAGGAAGGAATTTTTGCTGCGACCAAATTTAACAGAATTATCACCCTTTGTTGATTTTTTCACTATATACTATGTATAATTTTTATGAACGCAACTCTTCTTAAACCGGATGGCAGATTTTGCTTAAACTTCCAGGGATGAATAATCTTACAATCTTATGTGTAGATGGTAGCCAAGGAAGGAATTTATGCTGCGACCAAATTTAACAGAATTATGAACCTTTGTTGATTTTTTCACTATATACCATATAGAAATTTTGTGAACGCAACTTCTCTTAAACCGGATGGCAGATTTTGCTTTAACTTGCATTGATGAACAACCTTAATGTGTTGATGGAAGTAAAGGGAGGAATTTTTGCTGCGACCAAATTTAACAGAATTATGGCCCTTTGTTGATTTTTCCACTATATACCATGTATAAGTTGTCAGTGGGGGCATCCGTGTTCTTTGAACAAAGTTCTAGTTCTTTACTGTAATGCCAGTCAAGTCGACTGTTGAAAACGTCATTGATTAATAGTTTTATTTTAATGTTATTGTACTGTACTTTTACAAAGAATAAAAGGAGCAATATAAATTGAAATTGATATTGATTTACTTATATGTGACTGTATCAAATTATATATACATGTACATTTTTCCATGTAGCATGGACGGTTTGTTAATCTTATTGTCGTAAATAAAGTGACATTATGCCCATCCAATGAAAAAGTAAAATTTTACAGTTTGCCATCATAAAAGTGCGCAATTTTATACTTACTATGTAAAAATAATCAATAATCCGTGTGTCCCACAGATTTTTCTTTAAATATCGCTCGGAAACGTTCAATTTAAAAAGGAGTTAGGCAGTCTTTTTATAATGTATGTATTCTTTATATATTATCCTTAACACTTGACAATGAAAAAAAATGAGCATTATGTCACTTTATAATATTATAATATAATTATAATATAATTAGGGATTTCAAATATCTTAAGATACGTAAAGCAAGGAATGTGATGATGCACAACATTCCTCAGCTTTCAGATGATGAGGTTGAGGGATATTTAAAAGATATGATAGCAGTGTTGAAAGATCCTAAGGCACTTTTGTATGACTCTGAAGCACAAACTGCTGTCACACATTTAGAAACAGTAAGTTCCTTAAAACTTATTATTTAATAAAAAATTCAAGTGTTCATTATTCTTTTGATTTGTTTGATACACATTTTTTTCTAAATTGCATAAATACGTTATTTAATGACTTTTGAACTTTTATCCTTTACAATTAAATACGCGCAATATTTTACTTGGTATACCTTTATCATGCTTTATATCGTAGATATACTTGTCTAAATCTGCGTCACATTACACTCCGATTAGGTTTACGATGGGGTGTCGATGTCTGAACGGGCTGAAATTGCCAATTTTTAATGGTTACCGGCCGGTGACCATCCGGTGTCAAGTGACCGGTGGGGGCACCGTACAGGTAATCGGAGAATTTTAGTGCAGAGTTATTTTTTTCCGGCATCCGTTACATCGCCAACTCACCGTAGCAGACACGTTTAAATACCCTTTGATATCCGACCGGACACCATTTGTTATCGGTTACATACTGGTTAAAATTTTCAACTCCTGGGCGCCATATATTCCTCCAGTTTCCGAGCGGTATATGAGCGGTCGCCAAAGGCGTCTCGATAGGTTACAGACCAGGGCCCGGATGGACGCAGTACGTTGCACGTATGGTCCTAAGGTGTCCGTCAGGATAACGTTGGGGTTATTACACAGACCTTACGGCAGGTAAAGCCTTGTACTGTGAATCATTTAGGCGATCCGTGTTTAATTCTTGGACAACGGTGAAGGTCACTTTCGTTGTACAGAAGTTATCAGTACCTTGCGGGTGTGAAAGAGATAATTACTGTTTAACTGCTTGACAGACTGTCCAGGAACGACTCGGTGGCTGAACTCTGCTCTGGTATGTATATTCAAGTATACTGCCATAGTCATCAGGGTAAATCATAAATACTACCAACATTGTCTCATTAGCCAGCGTGCAGAGCTGAATCGGTTAAATCGCAAAACTTGTAATCTGGCCATTGTGGGTTCTATTCCCGGGATGACCAATTGAAATTACTAGGAATCTTTCGGACGAGATTTAAAGCAAAGTCCCGTGTACGAGTGCTTAAACACTTGGATAGGTAAAGAAGATGGAGAAGATTGTTTGGTGTACTGCTTTGCTGCTTGACTGTGGTCATCCTGTGTTGCTGGATAGTGTCGTGGTTTCGTTCATTGAACGCCGCCTTCCTTATTGATCTTTTTTTCATATTTTTCTGAAATTGTGGCATCTTGGCATCTGTATCTTCCGCTGTCCTCCAAAATCTAAAACGACAAATACTCTTCTGGACAACTCGCCTATGCCGGCAACCGATGTCGAGTATTAAGAAACTCAATAACACACACATGTTCTCTCAGTTTTCACACGCGTCTTTCATTTACAACCTATTATTGAAAACTTTGATTTCAGAGTGTAATAATCCATCCAAAATAGAAAGGAAAAAGGGCTAGGGGAGAAATCAGAGTGGAAGAAGGCAAGGAAAAATGCCAACAAAAGAAGGGGTGTGAATAACGGCCGGAAAATGGGATAGCATGCCATACAAATACCGTCCGACATCCGACCAGATATCGCACGTATACTTTACCGTCACCAGACGATTGTTGCAAACAAGCCTAATAACAGAAGGCGATTGGCCATTTATCGAACGGTAGTCTGCCGGTTACTTTTAGAATATCGCCTGGTGTCCAGAAAGAAGATGCCAAGGGTTTTCACCGGGTGGCCGAGCGAGTACCCTTCGGAATACCTAATAGACCATACAGGGAGAATGACCGCCAACTTTTTCTCGGAAATGATTGCAATGTTTTTCTGCGATCTCAAATTATCAACGGTTCCGATCGATCCCTCTTTATCGGCCGGTCCCCGCTTGTAATGTGACGTAGGCATAAGTTTAGAAATAGACAAAACCATTCATCGTTTCTAGGATAATTTCAAAATAGGAACGGACTGAAAGCGAACAGTGCAGACCATGACTGCGCCGACTGATCTGTGTCTGCAATGAACGTATTTGTGGCTAAAGTCGAAGTCAGAAACATGAGAGCTAATTGTCCTTTAATTTAAGAAACAAATGGTAATCTACAGATTAAGCTTCTTTTTTAAAGGTTCTAATTAGATATCTAGATATTTTCATCTAAGGCTTATACATAAAACATATTTTAGCATAGCATAATTGATTGAATTATTTCAAATGTTAACAGAAAAAATGGCCATGAAAAGTGTTTTGACATTTCTTTGACTCATATTTTCAATTATTAATCTATTAGTGGTTTTGATAGTTATTATAAGCTTATTTTATAATATGCATTTTCACTTTTACATGATTTTCACGTGTAAAATAGATTTGGCTTTTAAAAAAATGGTATATATGACTGTAAAAAAAGGCAAAAAAACTTTATGTTTTCTTATTTCAAAAGCTATTAAATACACGACTTATCTTGACAACTGACATGGAAAAGAAAGCAATTGAAAGTACACTGTCAGTGATTGAAGACGTTGGCACACAATGTGAAGAAGTATCAAATGCACATAAAATTCGATTTCAAGAAATAGTAGAAAAAGAAACACTGCGATGTCAAGAAAAATTGCAAGATTTGACCAATGAATCGATAGAAAAAATACGAAAAGAAACAGATAATTCTTTAAAGGGGTTGCAAAGAGAGCGGAAGAATGCAGTAAGTTGTTCCTGTTGTGTTTTTCTTCTTTTTTGTTTGTAAAACAGTATCTTTTTTTACTTTTTACTACGAATCATATGTTAATTATGTATATATAAATAAAGATTGTGATAAGAAAATGTCTTACCCGGGATTAAACAATATACTAGATTTATGCGAATGAAATTAAATCACAACAAGATGGCTTAGTTAATGATATGGATGTACCTTATTTAAACGCTCATATAAGGAAACAATTTACAACGGTTATTTCATGCGTATATGAGTATAAGAAATAAATACCAACCATGACAAATATTACAAGCAAAGTGTTTAATTAGAAATGAAATTATATGTTAAAAAAGTGATATTTAGTGAAAAAATAAGAGTATTTGTCTTAACATATTTTGATAAGCATTGTTTCTCAGGTGAATTAGAAAATATGGTTATAATAAAAACATAGTTGAGAAAACATATACATGTAAAATAAGAGGTGTTACAACTCAATATAAACTTTCAACTTCCCTGTATCTGTATCATTACTGCTATATTATAAAAGTCAAGAATTTACTGTAAATGATCATAAAAATGTATTATATTCCTTCAGGACCTTGTCGAAAAGAACGAAAACATTTTAAAAGACATAATACATCTTTGTAAAAAGAAAAAGGAAAAGTGCTTGGAAAACATACTTTTAATTGGAACTGCAGGTTGTGGAAGGAGTGCATTTATTAACACCGTTCATAAGGCACTTTCTGGGAGATACATAATGAAAGCAAAATGCGGACATGGAAAATGCTTAAGTTTAACAAGAACGTTTCAGAGGTTTGTACAAAATGATAAAATCATTTGATTGTATCTGATTTATTATCATTTTCGAAGACATTCTAACGAATGGAATATGCATAGCTATTTTATTATTCCCATAAAATATAAAAAAATTACTGCACGACGGTGTAAGGCCGGAAAGTGATATAAACTTCTAGCAAAATGAATAATAGGGCCGATGACATTATTTATTTCAAGGCGGATTATCGTTTTCTTGCCCGTCTATAACATTTATAATATCTTAGATCTAATAGTAGTTCTAGGATTAATTACATTGATATTTCTGTTGTTGAAGTTGCTCCTATTATGTTTATACAAAATTGATGTATTTGTTTCTTTAAATTTCAATAAAATTATGTTTGTACAAATAACGCTTAAATTTAAGCGATCAGTGCCGAACATCTTTCTTTCATAGGTAGCTGTTTTGATTTCGTATCATGTGACGTAATTGTTTCAGTTCTTTCTTAACCCCTGTTCTGTACATAAAAAAATATTATCATCCAACAGGTTTTTCAATTTCTACTACGCCTTAATCATATTCATTAAAGACTTTTGAAATCAAGTATACAATCAAGCATAACAATATCACCAATCCCCTGTTTGTTTAAGATTTACAAATTGTGGAATGAAAGAGGAGGATATAGTCAATACTGACCGTTACAATGATGTGAAAGACATAGTACCGTATCTTCCATCACTGATTGATATGCCACCATTAGGAGATGCCTACAACCCGCAGCTACAAGAATTGCTTGAACTTGCTATTGGAGGTAATATTTCCATTCCACCTGATTACTCAGTGTATATATTCCGTACTTACTACATTATCTAGATGGTGTAGTATCTACGGAATATATACCGTGGGTGACCCACCATTTTCTTGTTTTTTTTACTGACTTAAACCAACAGTGAGAGCAAAATTAATGGCACTGAAAGTACCGAATAAGAATGACTTTAAAATAATCGTAAAAAGCAAAATAAATTGAAGCGTTGTCTTTATGATTTATGTAGGAAACAAATTAGATTATTTGATCGTATATACAGTTAAAAGTGTGTATATTTCAGTGTTTTCAAAAAAGCATATAAAATATCTATTTATGCCAGTAACACTATTTCTATTGCTAATTTTATTACAATGTATTTAAATTTGCAGTTTTGACGTTTTCAGATATGCACTCGTCCAAAAGAATCAATATTCTTCTTAACAATGTTTAATGACCTCTTTATTTTTAACACCATTATTAAGACAGAATTTTGTTACTTAAGTTACAATTAGGATTTGATATCGATTTTTTGACTTTCAAAAATGAAAACGAGACTAGATGAAGTATAATATGATTTGATAAAATTATTTTGGACTCTAAATGATTACGAGGCTATATGGTGTGCGATGTGGATTTGATATAGAGTTTTATTAATAGGAAACCAGTCAAAATTGATAAGATTGGATACAATAATGATTTATATTGGAACGTACATTGGTTATATTAAATAAGGTGTTGAATAAATTTGTATATTGAACGTCGTACAAAACTGTTTATCCTCATTACTATGGTGTATTTTTGTTAACTTAATTAACTTTTGAAAATAATAAATAACGGCTTTTTCAAAATATAAACATATAATTATAAAGGCATATCTGATTATCGTTGCAGGTTACATTCCAAACGGAACTAGTATTGAATCAATATGTAAGCTACAGAGCGAAAATTATCCAGGATTTCTTAAAGATTATTTTGCGACAAGTGACCCTGACATGAAAGTTGGCATTGTGCTATTATTCTACTCAGGCAAAGGCATTTTACCAATACAATTGAAAACGAAATGTGAGTTTAAATGACTTAAAAACTTAGATGATTTCCATTCCTGACCAATTAAATTGAAATAAGTAAATTGATGAAGGTACAGTTTATACATTTGATTACCATTTTGTTTTGTGCCATGTAGTGCGACTTTTTGAAAACGCAGATACAAACAAAGATATTAATGATTATTTGTAAACTTAATTTCATTTTATTATTTTCACGTACAACATCACTACATTTCGCCCACTGCGCTAAATTTCCATTCGTTTTGGATATCCATTGGTCCAGTGGTTAATTGGTTGTGAAAAGACAATTCTATGGAGTAAACTTAAACGAAATGACATAACTTTAATAGTATCGGTTTGACCTAAAACTTTTCAAACAAAATACCTTACTCATTTACGTTACTTATATGTACATGATGATTTTTAATTTGGCTTACATATGAAATTACAGATGAAATTTCCGACATGGGTAAAAATAACGGAAACACCAGTCATATATGCAAGAATATTTCTACCTTTGTATTAGACATATCATCACAGTTGTTTAACTTCTATATTCTTTATATTCAATTTCAGACACTATTGATGTTTTCCATGTTATAACAAAATTTGACTTGGTCTATGATTCCAATGAGCCAATGATCTACCATGAAATCAGTTTAGAATATATTGAAAGAAAGGAGAAAGCCATAGGTGACTTATATGATGTTTTCAACACGCTTGAATATCACCTGGTTCGATGGACGAGTTACAATGATACCATTGGCTACGACAACATAAATGTAGACAATATCGCATTAACATTTGTCCAACGTTTGTTAACAAAATGTTACAGAGAGTCAAAACCATGCAATCAACCACGTGCTTTATATTGGAGACCCTTTCTTATCAAAACTAAAAGCTTAGCGTGGTGGTTTCAAAAGAACATATTAAGTATATGTTTTAGCCACAACTTTTATATAATCAGAGGGATGATATTTCATGACTTCAGCAGTTGGTTACTAAATCAGGTTGTGCTGGCGGGAAATCTGCATTAATAGTTGAGATTTAATTTTGTTGCACTTTGATTATAGAAATGGGAGCTCCTTTCATCTACATCTACATAAAAAACCAAGCCACGTTGTACATTGCATCGTGATAAATTAAACACATGTATTGTTAAATTTTGTCACATGAGTTTGTTTTTATAATTGTTTGTGTCAAAAAAACATGCTATTTTGTTTATTTAGATCTACTTTGAAATTCATAATATGTCACACCGGGAAAAGAAATTCACAAGCTTTATCAAAGTGATTGTAGTGGTGAAAAAATTAAAGTACACATTGAGATATACAAATCTAGATTTAAAAAAAAACTAAGCCAAATTAAATGAATATCAAAATTACTTTTTTATTAAAAATTAAAGTGTTCCGTTAAAGTTCTAAGGTCAATTGACTTTCTTTAATGTTAATACA
This sequence comes from Ruditapes philippinarum, assembly GCF_026571515.1. Taxonomy (NCBI): domain Eukaryota; kingdom Metazoa; phylum Mollusca; class Bivalvia; order Venerida; family Veneridae; genus Ruditapes; species Ruditapes philippinarum. The sequence continues at coordinate 76,210 of NW_026862617.1, forward strand.
CTGTATTTCAATTAAAAACAAACATATAATTAAAAATGAGAGTAAATTGCTAGATGTATAACTTTTCTTGGTCTTTATTTAGGCTTAAAGAACGACGCCAGGGTAAAACGTTTGACAACGTAATTCAATCTATTAACATTTTCATCCCGAAATCTTTGAGAGTCACGTGAAGGCTCGTTAAACGGCTATGCCTCCACAAACCATGCAACATACATTAAGAAGCAATAATTAGTAAGATATACATCCGGAGGATGTTATTGAATCCCAACAAATTCATAAAACATATGATATTTTATATCTGTTGTCTGTGGTGATATAATAATGTTATAATACATTTTCTAGTACAACACTGAATTATGATGGACGTGTACAAAGCCGTAGCTTCAATCTTTTACATCTAGCATACTCTAAGTATCACATATTAAGCTCCTGAGAGTGATGTTTCACAATGTTTATGTTTCCAAAAATATGAAAACAAAACAGGGTCAACAAGGAAGAGTTGCGTCAGATGTACGTATCCCTACCCGACCCAGCAACACAAGCCTAGGAGCAATGAGTCTATCAGCAATTGGCCTAGCAGCAAGGAGCCCAGCAGGACACCAAACAAAAGCGGGAATGGGAACAAGGCAAAGCACTGACGTTAGATTAATTTTATTTAATATAATTATCTTTAGCAAGATGTTAGTTATATCTATATTTTGACATAACTGAATAAAAACTATGATAAAATATGTATTACTATTTATATAGATCTACATATAATAACTAATATTAGACATTAACAGGGTTATAGACAGCCAGCATATAAAAGGCCCATTATGCCTCAGAAATCATTTACATTTCTCAAAAATACAGAATTGAAAAATTATGGATTTCTGATGTATAATATGCCTTTAATATTTTAACGGCTTTTTTGTATGTATATTGTTTTAACATGAATGCAAATCTCTTATAGTTTTTGATATTAAAATTATGAACACTGAAACCATTATTTCTCTTTATTTTGTCACAATTGCAATATTGAACAGAGTTGTTTTACATATATCCAATAATTACATGGTTAAATTAGCATATATACATGTAACATAATCTAAGAGGGTGTTACAAAAGTTTAAGTACCGCATGTTTATTTTCCTTTTTAAATTTTATTTAAATGAAACAATTGGCGAAAGAAATTGCTGTTAGTGGCCCCGAATAAATTCAATTGTTCTCCTTCTTCACATTATTCCATGTTTTTAGATATTTAACAGTTCAACAAATTTTGCCATACTTAGTCTAACCAGAAAATATCTTGGTGAATTCCTAATAATACCTAATATCACATTCCGTGACATATTGATATTCACCTTCAACAGTACAGGTTTCACATATTTGACACAACATGAATATTTAAAAGTTTTGGCACAAAACTCTCAAATTGAGTGTACAAAAGCCATCGTCGTAAAAACTTAGATATGCCTCGTGCACATACCTACGATGACCTCTCACAACTTTCTACGTCATGTTAATATTTAATTATTGTCAAGATCGCGCACTTAACAATGCGTCATCAACAAGTAAAGAAAGACAAGTGAGTTAACAAACAATTGGAGGAGTAATGACAGTTGACTTTCATAGGTTGTGAATATATTTTGAGTTGGAGATGCGCAAAGCATTCAACCTTTCGGTTGTGTAAGGCTATCGACCTTCCGCGTGACAAATGTCACATTTTATCCGGCGTTATAAATGATGTGTCTGTCAAACATTTTGGGCTCATTCTTTGGATTCTTTTGTTTTAACTTTACCATCAGTTCAATGCTCTAGCCGAGCCATTGCTCTTAATTGTAATATCAGTATCAGATTCACTAAAATCTTTATATACGTGTAATAATAACGTTATGGCAATGAGGTAAATTAAACAACGTACATGCATTTGTATTTTAAGTCACACCATCAATTAAAAATGTTATACGGTTACTTTCAAACTTTACTAGTGAAGGAGGAAATCAGTTGTCACTTCGTACATTATTTAAAAAAACGAGCGGTAACCCGAGTGTAACAACTGACCTTCTGTTAGCAAGCTACATCGCTTAATCAATAGAATCCAAAGTCCGTTGCGGAATTTGAATCAACTTCGCAAATGTTTTTGGAATTCAAAAAATGATAGAAAGAAATCAACTTATATACTGTTTAGCCACGTGACATATATAAAACAAAATTCAATAGTTTGAAAAAGAGAAATTATTACTTAAAATTCCTAAATAAACTCTCTTAATTTGGCTATCGGAACTTTATGAGGGTCAAAATGAAACTTACGCTGTCGAGTACGGACCCCAAACATGTAACCAGCAATGCCAATAAAGGGTTTATTTTGAAGCACAAAATGGTATAAGCCAAACATAAATGAAATATGAGCCTCACTGTACAGCTGTCATTGAGCATAGCCTGGTGAAAATTATAAAAGATTTTAGCCCTGATAAGGGCTGTGTATACCGCATAGGAGATAACTTCATACGAGCTGTAGTCTTGTCGACTTACATGCTGCAGTTGATTTAAATCATTTGTCGATGCTCTGTGCCTCGCCACGACGTGCATGAAACGACTGAAAGTGATTTGGCATGACATTGTAATATTAGAATCGGAACATTTCGGCTTTTATCAATTTTACGAAGTCTGACGGAAAGGGCCGAGAAGATGCGATGACATAACGATTGGCAAGATCAATACACCACAGGTAAATTAACTGAGGTAGATGTAGTAAATATCAGAAAGGTTTATGAATGAATTATATATGTTTACATTTATTTAAGTGTGTAAGTGTTTACGCATTGACGTAGATTGTTTGTATATAAAGTATGTCAGTTAATTTATTCGTCACTAAACCGAACAATAACATATATCGACACTAATTTTATCTGACACGGAAAATAATTAAAAGAAAATAACTCATCATTTTGTGAAACAAAAGTTGTTAACAAATAACAAATAAAAATGTTTCGCGTGTTGTGTACCCTGGTACGTTTTTAAAATTCATAAACTATTTTTCCACTATAAGTGTCAATTTAAAATATGCATTTTAAGCAAGAAAGAACATTAGAATTATGCCAAATGTCGACATTGCTACAACAAAACATATTTTTGTTTTGTTTTCAAATTACAAATTAATATTAATAAACGCATGTTTCTCATGAAGTCATTATTTGGCTTCGCTTCGCTTTGAATTTCGGTGACGATGTTTATAGACAAATAGAAACCGCACAAATTACATCCTAATACTAGGTATACACAGAAAAGAGAACGCCCGGCAACACTCTTGTTTCCCTTGGGATCCTTTGATACAATCGGAACTCCTCGGATACATTCCGAAATTTGAAAGATGCGATTGCCTAAGGTACTAATGGTATTTTCATGGTGATTCTGGAAATGGAATATAAAAAACAACATTTCGGAAAGAGAATAGTTTACAATGGACACAAGAACTAATAAAAAATATTTTATAAATTGAACAAAAGAGGTTAAGCAATATTCAAGCAAAAAATTCATTTAAAGCTGCATGCCTAGATAACCCAAAAATTTCAAGACATTCAAATTTAAGAAAAATGTACTATTATGTCAAGGAGTAAAAGGATTCAAGACTCAAGTAATGATTAACATGGTTTGCCGTGTGGAGGCTGTAAAAAGTCGCCCATACGCCACTTTCCATGGAATGGAACCGAGTCTGCAGCATTTTTAATTTTGCTGTTTTGGAATTTCTTTAGGGATTCTTACTTTCTCTATTTTTTTCGCCATATAAGCGTTTTTTGTGCCATGTGGAGGCTGTAAAAAGTCGCCTCATACATTCAATGAGAGATGTTATATTTCCCATCTTTAAAGATCGATCAACTTGTCATTATTGTTGTGTTTATGGTATTTTAAATTGTAACTATTTGGCTTTATCGATTTAGGTGGTTCCTATAATTCTACTTGAATATTGTTCAATCACCCTTAGGATATGTTGCCTGCTTTTTAAATTTTTATGTCTTATCTGTGATAAGCAGGCTTCATAACATCTGATCCCCTTTCAAAATTCCATTTTATTTAGTTCCGCCCATTGTTTTCTCATTAAGGGCATACGCATTCTTCTACTTGGGCCCTTACACCGATTTTGATAACCGCCCTATGGATACATCTGCGGGTGTTTCTAAATTCAAAATTTCACCATTTTTGTTTTAAATGTTGAATTCTGCTTAAGCCGTTGCTAGGGGGCGTGGACGGTATCTTGCACTTCCCACTACCGTCTATGAACAGGCTTAATTAAACCGAGCCTGCAATATTTTACAATTTTGCTGCGTTAAGCTTTCTTTAGGAATGGTACTACTGTGTCACATTGAAGGTTCCATAACCGCCATATGAACACGTCTGCAGATTTTTCTAAATTCAAGATTTTACAATAACATGTTTAAATGTTTAATTCTGCTTAAGCCAGTTCCATGGGAGGAGGGGGGGGGGCGTCGACTGTAGTTTGCACTTGACAGTACCGTCCATGAACAGGCTCAATCAAACCGAGCCTGTAACATTTTCAATTTTGCCGTTTTGGAATTTCTTTAGGGATTCTCATTTTCTCTATTTTGTGCGACAAATTACTGATTTTGCAGTAGTTCTCAACATATTTCTACTGCCTGATTAGCGCATCAAGGCTATTTCTTTACGTGGATTGTAAGTACCATTTGTAATGTGGAAATTACTTCATCAATCGTCTGCAGCCGTGTACATAGATTATATAAACGTCTCGATAATCCAACGAAATGCGACGCTGCAAATATGCAGTATTAAAAAGTTTATGCTATTTCAACCAGTTAAAACCATTATACATTATTACCTTTCGTGTACGTATACGAGGATTGATAAAAAAATTCTCGGCCCGATATACTTCCGGTAGTCAGAGAACCCAACTAATGGTCATACTTTTCAATATAATCGCCCTTTACACCAATACACGTTGGCCACTGTTGTCCACCTGTGAAATTGCGGATAGTAATGCTTTAGTTACATGGAAACGTAACATCTTTAAAATTATTGATTCACTTATTAATTTTTATCGTGGAAATGAACATCTTTTGCCACCTAAACCAAGTTTTAAGACATCTGAAAAAGGATATTCTAGCTTTTCATTCAAAATTTGTTTTGGTGCCAGCTGACAAGGCGGCTAATAATATTAAAATTGTACGACATCATTTTTTGATCTTCATATTACTATCAACAACAATTCTATTCACACGAAAATCTATGATAAAAGAGATGACTTTGGCTTTTGTATAGTTAATTATCCACATTTGGATGGAGACGTACCCCATGCAGCGTCTTACGGGATATGTGGTTCTCAGTTAATTAGATTCGCTTGAGTACAGGATTTCAACGAGCGGAATATTTTTACTGCCAGCAAGCTTCTAAAACAGGGCTACCGCAATCATAAATTATATAATAATAATATTTTACAAAATTTTACAATCGTAATTTTGATTTAATTTCAAAATTCATTAGTGATTTAAAACTCTTCTGTGACAAGGGAATAGCCAGCCTGGTGTTTATGGCGATGTGATTTACAAACTTCGTAAGATTTTGGGTCATGGTAATTTTTCTGCTGTTTTTACTAAAATCATTAAACGTTTTATTAAAAGATGTTATGACCCTACTATTTTAAGACATACTGCATGCTTAGTGTTCAACCCTTTTACAGTTTGACACTACGCTTTCCTCTTTTGATTACATCTGACGGACCAAGTGGGAGACTCTATGATGGAAGTTCTAAAAGCCCTTTGGGACTGGATTGTCTTAATGTTCGTCTTCTGCCTTGCTTCGTCGGGCCCTTGTAGGTGATTTTCTTGTTGCTCTGTCTTCCTTTAGGACATTGAGTACTTTAGTTATGGTCATTGGGTTTACTTTTATATGTTTCTACATGTTTTACTTTTTTAACCTTTTGTAAGCATTTATTAACAACTGTTAGAATTTCACTTGGCGGGGATTCATTTCATTTACACTGTCTCATTTATAGGAACATGGAGGGGCTAAGAGTGAGGTTTGGTGCACCATTAACCGGTTTAAACTCTCCAGCAGACATAATTATGCTGCTGACCGTTCTAAGGCGGCGCCCCTCTGTGTTCCTCAGATGTATGTCTATGTTGTTTCATACTGTTTTGGTGACACTTTTGCTTGTGTTTCTTGTTGTTTTCGTCTTTCTTATTTCTTTAATTTAACCCTCCCCCCTTCCCCGGGTCTCCTGTCCCTTTCCCCTATGCCTTTGTGGGCCTATTGTTCAGTCTATTTGTTTTCTTTGAATTCCTTGTCAGTTACCAATTATTTCCTATCATTCAATCATTTATTTGTTTTCTTAGAATTTCTTATCAGTTACATATTATTTATCATTTTAGTGATTAGCCTGTCCGTGCTCTGCCTAGTGCCCTGTCCTGTTTTTTGTTTGGGGTCTGCCTGGGCTCCTTGCCACTGGTTCTTGTTGCTGGGTCATGTGCGGGTTGCGTTCATTGAACGCCGCCTTTCCTTGTTGATCTTGTTTATCATAGTTTGTTTAACCCTTCAAAATAGAACTCTCTATTTTGGTCCTCAAAGAACTCATTGACCGCTTCCATGACACCTTCATTGCTTCCAAAAAGTCTACCACGAAGCTTGGTTTTCAGTTTCGGAAACAGGTAAAAGTGAGAGCGGGCCAAGTCTGGAGAATATGGGGGGTAGGGAAGAATTTCAAAAGCTGCAATCAGTTGCAGCAGCCATCGCAACTTTGAATGTGTGAGCTGACACATTGTCGTGCAGGAGCAAAACGCCTTCAGTCAGCTTGCTGCGATTTCTTGACGCAGACGTCTCAATTCATCTGCATAGTACGTACCGTTTATGTTACGACCTTGCTCAATAAAGTCAATCATGATTTTCCCCTGACTATGAAAAACAACGAAGCCATCATCTTCCCTGCAGATGGCATCCTCTTGAATTTCTTCGGAGGGGTGACCTTGGGTTCTTTCATTGCATGCTCTGATTTTTGAATTTCTTCGGAGGGGTGAGCTTGGGTTCGTTCACTGCATGCTTTGATTTTTGGATTCTGGATCGAAGTGATGGACCCATGTTTCATCCTGTGATACAATCCGGTAGATGAAATCAGGTTCATCCTCTTAGCGAGACAAAACATATCTTGAAATGTCAAGCCTGGTTCGTTTTTGGTCGTCAGCCAACTGTGGACCCACCTAGCGGAAAAAATATGATCAACAAGGAAACCTTTGTCATGCCATAGACATCTGTCAGAATTGCCTGAACTGAACCAAAGCTTATACCCACTTACCTAGCTATGCGTCGCAGGTCTCGCCTTCTGCCGCACATGACCAGATCGTGCACAGCTTCGGCAGTTTCATCGTTGGTGGCCTCTTTTGGCTGCTCATCATCTCCAATGCTCGTCCTGCCCCTCTTAAATTCAGCAGCCCATTTTTCACAGCACTATAGGAAGGGGACTCCTTCCTTTGTGTATCCATGAAGTCTTCATGGATTTCCTTGGGGGACATACCTTTCTTACAGAGGTACTTAATTGCGGCTCTTATTTCAACTCCTCCATTTGGTCTAAATGACACACCCCTCTTCTGATCAAAGTGTGTTTTATGTTACTTAATCTGTGTAAAACAACGTGTAACTCGGTCAGTTATCTTCAATAAGATATCGGTATGGACGTATCGTGTGAAAATGTCAGTGTAGTGGCTAGAAGTATATCGGGCCGAGAACTTTTTGATCATACCACGTTTAATATTTCAGCAGAAATAAATATTTAAGTTTTTTATGCTATGATTATAATTGACTTCCTTTTCATATGGTTTTTCAGCATGCATGATAACGACAAAAACGTTTCCGAAAAAAGCTGTATAATCACTTAATCATACGACTAGAATTTCAATAGAATATCAGTATCTTTGTGATGATATTTTTGCAGCCCAGATAAGCGGGATAATACAACTGAAACTATTTTAACATCAAATTGAGTTGTCTACCCTATATATAAAAGCTATTATGACTTTATTTACGCTTTAACTTTTCTTTTTATTTTAAAATTCTGATATTAGAATAGAATATGCTATGTAATAAGCTCCAACATATTATTTAAGATATTTAACGATAAAAAAAACTGGTAAGATACATGATTTCAAAATTGAGGGTATTAATAGAATATTTTAAGTTTTTAATCCCATAATTTAATGAACCCTCACCGCTGTGGGTTCAAAACTAGGTATTTTGGATTCTTTATGTGAGGAAGCTATCCACCTATCGTACAGAACGTCGGTGGTTCTACTCAATTGCTCATTCTTGCCTGAACAAATACACGACGGGACAACTGCATGATGTCTTCCTCTGCCAATAAAGCTGGGAAGTAGCCACGCAACCTTTACTATGTTGAAGGGACGTAAAACTCACATAAAAAGTCTTATTGAAGCTTTATGATATGATTCATATACCTTATACTATTGACTTCTTAGAATACCTTTTTTGATGAATAAATAACACAGCCACAGACTTGACATTTTCGCATGCAATTTTAGAGCACGCATTAATACATTTACTAACGACGTTACATAATTTTTAACATACTGCTTAAACATTCCCTTGTGACTGAGGGGTTACCTTGAATGAGGCATTAGAATTACAGCCACGTTTGTCCCTGCGTGATCGTAAGAGGTGACTCAATGGGTTCTATGTATCTCTTAGCTGGAGCAGGTGAGTTGGTTTTGACTGCTAGTTTTGCTTACATGAGATTAACCAAATTCATAGATTGTGTTCGTGCACCGTAATATCAAATTAAAAATCTCTTCAATTTGACAATTAATCAGGATAAAAAATCAACAGTCGTTACATAATTTTGATTGTTTTCTTACCTTCTTTATATGATTTATTATAATTATACAGCACTGACATTTTTCCTTTAGAATCATTGATTCAACAGAATGCATACTACAAGGTACGTGTTCTTTATAGTGTATCAAATGCTTCGACTGAAACACAATTAAAGTTACTTTCTTTTGTCTTTCCATTGCTCTAAAGGGAATTCATATTTTCGGACCCATTTTACTACAATTTCGCAACATTCGATACAGATATATGAAAAAAATAATTCGTTATGTGGCGTCATCACTTTCCGGTCTACTACCTTTACCAAACGGCCCTAAGGCGCATATCAAAAGCCGGGTTTTTGTTCTGCAAATCGGTTTGTTCGGTATTATAAAATTAATATCACATAAAACTGTATCGCCTATGTTGATATCATTTGGATCGGGATAATATTTTGTTGTATCATCCTCAGTGGGATGTGATATCTATATATTGTCATAATATTATAATCACATATTCATTGCAGTCAAGATATTAGTGGTGTCAGCTTTAAAGTGGTCAGGTTAAATATGTTATTTTTAGATAAATCGTTTCATATACTTGTCAAAACAAAATTATAGATGGAAAATGAAATTTGCCGCCGTTAAAATACATAAACAATAAGAAAATCTATCGATATCTCTAGCCTACCGGTCTGCTTAATAAAGCGGACGATTCGTTTTCCGATCTTCTATTTTTAGAAACGAAGTTAAAAATAGCTCTCGGGACGCTGTGTTGAAGAAGGCTTATCAGTGATATGATGCACTTTTCCAAGATAGAATTACTGAGATGCTTAGTCTAAAACAATACAGATATTTTTGCCAGCAAAATAAAAAAAATCTGAAGGTCGCTTTAAGATAGCCTTCAGTCTTTTACGCCGGATAAAAACAAACAAAAAATCATAAGGGGTGTCATTTACCTCTCCCACTTTACAACAATTAATTTCGTGATGTAAAAATTCGATTAAAGTACCAAATAAAATTTATGACTGTTTTGAAGAGTTTTGGCTAGCTAAAGCAATAATGATATCTTATTTTGGTGAAAAAAAGTCACGACTGTTTGTTTACATCGTTTGAAAATTACCTAGGTTGTTCATAATATATCTTTTCTAGTGGCAGATTTACAATTTTATCTTGGATTCACATTTTGGTGACTGTCTATTACGTTTCAATTGATTGTATGTCAGGCCACTTCACATGATTGATGATTAGGCATTAGGTAATTATTTTAATGATTTACACAAGATACTTCAACGGAATTATTTTACACCCCCCTCACACTCTCTCTCCTTCTTCTTTCAAGTACAAGAGAAAAAACTATAAGTGCAACGTTCTTCATAAAATATACCAGTTTTTTATATATAAATACCATTTCAGTATTGAGGGACTCGTTTTACGAAGCGAAATGATACAGGAAAAAAACGTTGACCGCTACATCAGGAAACCGTATATTATTGTAAAAAATGTTAAATCACAACTCCCATCATATATTGAAAATAATCTTATTTCTTACATATCATTTTCCATCGTATTTTTTTTTTAATAACAACAGGTAAAAACGTATTAATTATGCACTTTGTTCCATACCTTTTTAGTATTATATGAATATAAGTATTGAGTTATTTTACAGCATTTGATGTCTTTAGTTAATTATTTTAAGTATTATATTTCAATAGAAAAAGCTTCAAAAACGGTTTGGCGATTAATTTTACGACTTATAAGATATAATAGGGTCTTTCATTTAAAAGAATTCAGTTAAAAGGCACCAATAATTATATTTAAGGGACTTGCTGTTGCAAATACATTTGATTAACATTGTACGATATGTATATCATTGAATATGGGCAAGGTCATGTTCATTTTACTATTTGTGTGCATCTCTGAACTTGATTAAAGGAAACAATACTTCATGTAACATTCATGAAAATATTTTGTATTAATTTACAAAAATTCTTGTTAGATGTAAGCTCTTTGAATTTACAGCAAAGAATAATTGATTGTTGAATTAAGACTATAGAGAAACTAAGCTAAGGTAACTTATGGTGAAATGCTAGAAGTAAGGAAAATATTATTGAATACATCCAAATTTTAAATACGTAAGATAAACATAAGGAATATGAGGAATATATTAGAGTAGGCCAAAGGACAGGTCAACTTTACTCACACTGATTGTAATTCTTTCTCAAAGCGCTTTGATTGTAAAATGAATTTTCGGACATTCTGAAAGAGGTTTTTGTTTTCATCAATAGAGAGATGCTCGTTCCCCTTAAGAAGGTTATATATCATACAATTTATATTAGTGAGCAATTTTGGACGTAAATTTCTGTATTTAATACATTGCAATAAAAAAATGAGATACAGTTTCTCTCATTGCGCATGTGCTTGTTGGTCTATCCACAATAGACCTGAACAGATCCCCACTCATGCACTACATCCTAATCTTAATCTTGTGTGAAAGATTTGATCTTTACGTGAGTCTGTATTATAGTAAGACGGTAGTCTTTTGATATTCTGATCCATTTTGGGCAAAAAAAAAGCTTACAGTTGGACTAGATCTAAGTGTTTCAGGAAGGGAATTCTAAATGCGAATGGTAGAAGGTAAAATGGTTTTGAGTATACATTTGTTGTGGGTGAAACTGGAGTTAAATCGTCAATATGTCTAAGGTTTTGTGTAATTTGTTGGGTAGGAGTTATAAGATTTGAAAGATAAGAAGGAAAAATATGGATTTTCATTTAATACAATGAGATTTATTTGTGTTTGCCTCTTCTACTTTCTAACGATTCCCATTCGAGGTCAATGATTAGTTGTTAATGTTACACCGTTTCGTAGGGCCCGTGAATATTCTAGCTGCTTTATTTTGAACGGATTTCCATATCCTTCCAGTTTAGTTCTTCAGTTATAGTTATCCCAGACTACATCAAGAATATTCAAAAGGTGGGCGTTAAAAAAGAATAATGCATGCGATCTAAACTTATAAGTGATAAATAAATTTAAAACTTTATGAGTAAGCACAGGTCTTTCAAGGCTTTATCAAGTACTTAACATGAATATTGGTTTTCCAACGTGCATCGTGAGATAAAGTTACACCAAACAATTTATGTGATGTGACCTGAGCTATTGTTGTAGAATTATAGTATATCAACAAAATATGGGATGAGACGATTTAGACAATTTCCTTGAAAAAAATCACTTGATTTTGTTTTGGGCTGATAAAAAAGAAACAAGCCAAGCATATGGACCGAAGAATGTATCCGATCCAAGTCTGAGTTAAAAACTGGTTGGTTATCCTACGACTATAATATCAACCTCACGTGTACTTTCGCAAAAATGTGGACCTTTGAAAAAATTAATTAAAGATCCAGAATGTTGTAACTGAAGTTGTATACCACACTTAAATGAAATAATATATATGTGTTATAATTATGCTTATAAAACAATTTCAAAATACATGGAAGAATATGTAAAATATGTACAGCAAATATTTGTACAAATTATATGTATCATTCAAATTAATGCATTCATTTCTTATTGTAAAATTTGACTTAGTCTAAAGAAAAATATTTTTTATTACCTCCCTTTATTTACAAGTCATGTTATGTTATAATTCGGTAATATCTTTATGAATAATGCTTTTTGATATCTTACAAAATTGATAAATCTTAATTTGAGCATAATATATTATGATAAAAAAACCATAAATAAATGTGTTACAGAACTATAAAAACATATACCTACTTATATTATCGGAATTTTTGCAACGCAATAGAATATCGACAGTATTATACAACATTCTAATCTTCATTATCATTGTTGTTTAATCTTCTCATTTTGACCACTTGTAACAGCAAACAACTTAAAGCGGGGTCACTCACTCTTCGAAATTAATAATGACGTACTGAGTCTTAACAATAGCAATAATAAGTAAAATAAATGACTCACAGAAACTCCAAATGAAACCATCTCATAAATATTTAACCAACTAGTTAAGGTGACTTACGAAAACGCCTAATAGTGTCCACAATAAAATAAACAACATATAAAATGCAAAGGCGTTATAACGCCCGAATAAGCATTTCTACACAGGCGTATACTCAAAAAGGGCGTGAATAGCCAAATAAAAAAGGCCTGTTAACTACCAGCACCGCAATCAAAAGGCGTAAACTCACGCGAATAAAGGCGTTATAACGCGAATCAAAACGCGTAATAACGCGAATAAAGGCGTAGCAACGCGAATAAAGGCGTTATAACGCGAATCAAAAGGCGTAATGCGAATAAAGGCGTTATCACGCGAATCAAAAGGCGTAATAACGCGAATAAAGGCGTAATAACGAGAATCAAAAGGCGTAATAACGCGAATAAAGGCGTAATAACGCAAATAAAAAGGCGTAGTAACGCGAATAAAAGGCGTACTTACGCGAACCAAAAGGCGTAATAACGCAAATTAAAACGCATTATAATGCTAATTTAATACCATATTTATACTTATCAAACTGCCTAGTAACGCGAGAAAGGAAGACCAACATTGATCTGAATTTATTGCTCAAGATTTAAACTCGTATAGAATAATACAATATACATTTACAATAACTATCATTCCATTTGCACAGTAATAATGCAAACTATTTGTCATAAACTAATGAAGACTCTTTAATATTTGCCAATATAAGATGACTTGGTGACTTATAGGTCATAACGTATTACCAAATTGCTAACGGATGGATGGACAGACCGACGGACGGACAGACCCGAAATTCCTTAGGGCATATAATAAAACGTACATCTAGATCAATTCATTTAAATCAACATTGTTCTTCCTTCCATACATTACTAGGCCACTGTTTGGAATTTATATGGTATTAAATTAGCGTTATAACGCCTTTTGTTTTGCGTTATTATGCCTTTTGGTTCGCGTTATTACGCCTTTTGATTCGCGTTATAACGCCTTTATTCGCGTTAGTACGCCTTTTGATTCGCGTTATAACGCCTTTATTCGCGTTATAACGCCTTTGATTCGCTTAATTACGTATATTGTTTTGCGTTAGTACGCGAATAAAGGCGTTATTACGCCTTTCAATTCGCGTTATAACGCCTTTATTCGCGTTATTACGCCTTTCAATCAGGGTTATAACGCCTTTATTCGCGTTAAAACGCCTTTGATTCGCGTAATTACGCATATTTTTTCGCGTTATTACGCGAAAAAGGCGTTATTACGCCTTTCAATTCGCGTTATAACGCCTTTATTCGCGTTATTACGCCTTTCAATTGGCGTTATAACGCCTTTATTCGCGTTATAACGCCTTTGATTCGCGTTATTACGTATTTTGATTCGCGTTATAACGTGATTAAAGGCGTTACCACGCCTTTTGATTCGCGTTGTTACGCCTTTATTCGCGTTATTACGCCTTTTAATTCGCGTTGTAACGCCTTTATTCGCGTTATTACGCCTTTTAATTCGCGTTGTAACGCCTTTCAATTCGTGTTTTAACGCCTTTATTTGCGTTATAACGCATATTCGTAGATAAATGAACATATGACGCACATATAAGATACAATAAGATATAAGAAAAGAAAAGAAAAGATAAGAAAAGAAATTCATTTACTATAGTGACGTGTTTAAAATCAATGAATGTGATATGTGAATTCAGAGTAACTTTATTTAAGTCCAGTCCAATGGACCTATAAGTCACCAAAGTCATCTTATATTGGCAAATATTAAAGAGTCTTCATTAGTTTATGACAAATAGTTTGCAATATTACTGTGCAAATGGAATGATAGTTATTGTAAATGTATATTGTATTATTCTGTTTATATCTTGAGCAATAAATTCAGATCACTATTGGTCGCGTTACTAGGCAATTTGATGAGTATAAATATGGTATTAAATTAGCATTATAATGCGTTTTAATTTGCGTTATTACGCCTTTTGGTTCGCGTTACTACGCCTTTATTCGCGTTACTACGCCTTTTGATTGCGTTATTACGCCTTTATTCGCGTTATTACGACTTTTGATTCTCGTTATTACGCCTTTATTCGCGCTATTACGCCTTTTGATTCGCGTGATAACGCCTTTATTCGCGTTATTACGCCTTTTGATTCGCGTTATTACGCGAATAAAGGCGTTACTACGTCTTTTGATTCGCGTTATAACGCCTTTATTCGCGTTATTACGCCTTTTGATTCGCGTTTTAACGCCTTTATTCGTGTTATTACGCCTTATGATTCGCGTAATAACGCGAATAAAGGCGTTACTACGCCTTTTGATTCGCGTTATAACGCCTTTATTTGCGTTATTACGCTTTTTGATTCGCGTTATAACGCCTTTATTCGCGTTATTACGCCTTTTGATTCGCGTAATAACGCCTTTATTCGCGTTATAACGCCTTTGCATTTTTATTTTTTTATTTTATTTGACACTATTAGGCTTTCGTAGTGAATAATTACAAACTTAAGTTTTAATTTAAACATGCTTCTTGAAGGTTTTTTTATTACTTTGTTAGATTAAACAACAAGGCGAAATGAACATTCAGAGGTTAAGAACAGTTTTGGAGTCACCTTTAGCATTCAAAACATTTATACATAGTATGCAAAAACTATGTTTTAGTGACATTATGCTATTTCTTTCGGTATCAAATGTAGTTGAATTAGCAATATGATAATGGCGATTGGCTATTGACCAATAATTGATGGTGAAAGAAGTTTAGGATTAAATCAACCTAATCAAAAAATACCGATGTCTGGTAAACGATATTAATAGATTTTTTTGTGGTTCAAATGAATTATTGATTAAAATATTAAAAATTAACATTTTAGGGGGAAAAAAAAGTACCAAAATTTTTTTAATTTTTTTACCCAAATTTCCAAATCCCTTTTTTTTGGGGGATTTTTATGTGGGGAAAAAATCTTTTTCCATTTTAAAAAGTTGGTTTTTGTTTAAAAAAAGTTTTTATTTTCCCAAATTTTTTATTGGGCACCAAAAAAACCCCGTTTTGGCCCCAAAAGGGAAAAAAAATAAAAAGAAATAACTTGTTTTCTCATTTGCTTTCAAAAAAAATTTTTTTATAAATATGGTTTAAAAAAAAAAAAACTTAAAAATTTTCCCGTATAAACTTTTCTGTTTTTCCATCCTTTTTTTTTAAATTTTATTTTAAAATTTTTTCAATTTTTTCATAAATTCAAACTAAAATAACCCCCCAATTTAGCCAAAAAAAATTTTTTAAAAAAATTTAATTTTTTTAGAAAAAATTTCATCGTTAAAGTAGTGATTTACATGTAGTGCAAAAAACGAGTAATCTTGAAGTATTAATCACCATATTTCTACTGTGTGACTGCGATGACTAACGCAGCTAGTTTTTTTGCATATTTTTAACTTTATTTGGTAATTTACGTGAATTGAAAGTGCCATTTGCAATGTGTAAAGTACATTCTTTGTTCACTTGACAATACATTACTTTTTTATTCATTTTTTCAAGTTTTCATGAAAATTAGCATGAATCTGTAGGCATTTTGCTTTGAAAGCAGATTGATAAAATGGTAAAAAACTTGTTTTCTTGATAACTTATTATGAACTGTACAGTAAAATAAATAACACTGGTGAATGCTAAATTTTACAAGTTGTTTCATCTATTATAAACAAATAGATAAAAACGATTTTAGAAGATTAAGTCTCTGTTTCGACTTGTGCAAAACAAATCTGTAGGGGAAGACAATTACAAAGTGTTAGCATGTTTTATTATTATTTCCGAATAACATTTTACACCCTTTGTAAAATCTCTTTAGTATCCTTTCAAATCTGGCTTGGGTATGTCCCCCTATTTCTCAACCACTCCATTGTCACATGACAGCATGATAAAATAAGTTATGGCAGTGTCAACGAGCCATAAATATACTAAAACACTTGTGTTTAGACGCTGCCCCTCTTACATTAGTAATTTAGATCTGTATTTGTTCCTTTATAATTTATGACTATCGTGACTGTTTCTGTTTACAATAATCCGGACCAAAGTTTTGCACAAAAAAGAAAGATGTTTTGTTTTTTTAAATATGATTTATATTTTGTTTTGCAATATCGGGTTTGGTTGCGTTTATAATTTATTGTTTTTGTACTATTGGTACCAGTGTCTTGAAATTACTTTTGAGCGATAATACGATGTTATGATTTATCATTTGCAATAAATCTATTTTTTTTTCTAAAAAAAAAAGTATCAATACATTACTTTGCACCCCGCTCCCTTTTTTCACAGATAACCTTGCATGGTATTTATCATATCAAATTTCGCAACGTCATCATGACATAATCCACAATATGTTTACAAAGTCTCCAACTTTTTAACGTTATCAGCATATTAGAATTTGTTTTTCAAAACTGTTTTCGTCCGTGGTTCTACTCAAGTTACGGTCGTGCCTTAGGTCTTCCGCCACCAGTAAAGCTGGAAAGCCCCCATATGACTGACCTCTGTTAAGTTGGTGCGACGTTAAACCAAACCAGAAACATTCAAGTCGGTACTTTCCCTTAAAACACATGATTTCGATCCTTAACTCCGCAATTTTTATATTTTCTTTGTTACGGTGGCAGAAATTTTATTAATTTTAAGAAAATACAAAAATATTTTGATTTTCACTTTTTGTGGTTGGGAAGTCAACAAACTTTCAAATGTTCAATTATGTTCAGTTTAACACATTGCAAACAGTTTTTTTGCCGTTCGATTTTATATCAAAAAGTTCATTAGTCAGTAGACTTTTAAATAATTCTTTGGTATGATTTATGTCGCACCATTACGTTGAATACCATATGGAGACTTTCCAGCTTTACCGGTGGAAGAAGACTTCGGACGCACCTCCCTGCATTATTTTAGGCACACAAGCACATGATTTTAAAATGGAATGGGATAAACGCGATACAAAACGATTTTGAGCTTCAAACTTATATGAAAAGTTAGTTTGCACGTTAAAATGCTGTCTAATGTCCCAGTATTTGTTATGATCATTTTAGCAATTTGAGCGTGTATTAATTACTAGCGTGTTCAAATCCTTAAATTCAAAGACAAAATTAAAAAAAAAATGGTTTCTCCTTTTTTCAGTATCAGTTGTAACAGGTGGCGTTGATACATTAATTGTTCCTTTAACAGCCAAATTGTTGTGCTTCATTATTAAAGTATATCAAAGAAATACGCCAGAATTGTGTTACTGTTGCGAAGGTTGATCTAAAAGAAAGTAGACGACCTTTTTCTGTTACTTAAACAAAGGTGGTTCAAATTCAGGAAACCAAATTTTATTGGAATAAATCGGACAACAAGGTAGCTTAAAAAAATATAGGAGGTAAATATTACAAGCACGCAATTAGTTTCTACGATCACGATAATGCAAGTGCAGTTCACGCAAAATATGAGAGATATAAAGCTACACGACACCTTAATGTAAAACAGAAGATATACAATTAAAAAGCACCAAAAAGAACGTTAAAAAGTGTGTCAATTTTAATCAATATCAAATAAGCATTTTTGTTAGACAGTATTAGAATAATGTCTTCAAATTGCTTGATTTAAGAATATTTACATTGATTTGTGTGAGATTCTAAAACATAACACCCATTATGTTTGTTTTCAGATCTGAAGATTAAATGGCTCGATACTGATTGGCTGATTTGAAAGATTGAACTTTTGGGAACGTTATCTTTTGGGATATAAGCTCAGCGTAATGAGTAATTTTGGATTAGTTACAGGATTTTTTCTTTATGACAAAGACACAATTATATGAAATTCAACGCATAATTTTGTTTTTTGTTAGAAAAAAATCGAAATGAAAAGGACTTGGATTTCAGTTATCGTTTTGGTATTTTTCAGTGCTTTGGAGAATGGATGTAAGTAACTTTATGAATAAATTTAAGCTTCATTTGAAATCAATATCTTTTCTGTGTATAAATGATGACTGCTCATAAAGCATGGACAT
The DNA here is from genome assembly GCF_026571515.1 of Ruditapes philippinarum. NCBI lineage: Eukaryota > Metazoa > Mollusca > Bivalvia > Venerida > Veneridae > Ruditapes > Ruditapes philippinarum. The sequence continues at coordinate 95,025 of NW_026862617.1, forward strand.
TTATATTCAGTTACTGCCTTTAGCAAGCAATAAAATTTACTGTTCTCTTATTGTTCTTCAGTTGAAAATGAATTTGCAAAAAAATGTAATTTTCTTAAAACATCTCAGATGGATAATGATATAATTATTTACTAAATTGTAGAAGATACAGTCAATCAATTACTTAGATAATGATTGTATTAAATTTTCGAAACAAAATATTCTGTTGCAATATCACGAATCAAAATCAACGTAAAAAGACATTTGTCGCACAAATAATATTGTTTAAAAAGATTCAAAAATATTTTATTATAATGACAATTCAAGAGAAGTTAAAATGTGAGTTTACTTTATGTTTAGTTGTTTGATTTGTTGTAATTTTGGTTAACGGCTACAACAGGTAATAAAATTATTACATAATATTACATACTATGACTCAGAAGAATCTTAATGAATATTTAACTAAGAATTAAGGGTCTTAGTACTCTTTTATTTTAAGTGTAGATAAGATTAAAACTTATTGATGGACACTCATGTTAATTCTAGCCTGCCCAATACATAAATTGTTCAGCTTTTTCTTTGCCTGGCCTAGAAATTAAGTTGATATTGAATCATTTTTAAAGTCACTGAGAGTTGATTATGTCATTTTGCACTTGCGCTCATTATTGAAAAATAATGCCGAGTAGCAAGACGACCAAAATAAGATAATGCCCTAGATCTTGCCATCATGGCCTTGAAATACCAAAGATTTTGTCATTAAATATAGTAACATAGGTATTATTCTTGTTAGTATAATGTTAAAAGAAATCTATTAGTTAAATAGCACAATATCAAATAAGGTTATTTTCATACTTTCATTTAATCATTACTTTCTGACACATGTCAACTGGTTTAAATCTTTTATTCCAGTAGTTTATCTGAACATCATATTTTAAAGTTATATGAGAACAGTTTATGTTGTTTACATATTATGAACTTGTTTAGCTAAGTATAAGAAACATTTAAGTTAAGCGCAAAGGAATAGTTAGATCAATGATTAGTGATTTTCTTGATTTAAACTTATTCAAAATTTGCGTTTAATTTCCATTTTCATTTAAAGGAATGTGTCAACCTTACCATAAGACTATTTTTCTATTGTGAAATAATTTCTAACACTTGTCTTGGGCAAACTGTTAAAGAACATCACATAATCGGAAATAAGTTAACTCTTATTCTATTTTAGAAACATCTTTTTTTTAACTAATTGACACATTAAAAAAGCCCTTACATATATTTTCACTAAGAAAACAATAAAATTTGACTAAAATGGGACATTATTAAAACACATATAACATTATCTCAAACAGATGCAGCAATTGACGGTTGGACAGAGCCAACAATAAGCGGGGCAGATGGACCAGGAACAACTACTATTCCAGAAGATCAGACACTCAATACAATGATCGTGACATACGTGGCCACTACTGATGCTACTTCTATTGCATCCTACTCTCTTGTAACAGCTGTTACTCCATTTGCTTTATCAGCGGCTGGTGGGCTGACAATAACAGCTGCATTGGACTTTGAAACAGTGACATCTTACACTTTAAAAGTCAAGTTCGTACTTCTATACTTATATTTATATACTTTTATTTACAATATGTTTCTTTTTAAAAAAAATGTAAATAAATTCAAAGCAAAACCTACAGATTCTAAGATGTAAAACTATGACGGCATATTGTTAAGCAAAAAAGTGAAAAGAGATCAGCTGTCTGGTTTTGAGTTATCTGTCCATGCATTTGAAATCCCTTCAAGAATTGGTAAAGAGTATATTGTTTATTTTCTTTATTTAAACCCTATCCATTTGTCTTTAAAATAAGAAAGTCTGAAGAACTTCCAGTCTGTCATCTAAACTAAAGGAAGTGAGTAAGATTGAGTTGTGAAGTTACATATAATCTGATATTATGAAAACATTAACTGAAATCAACCAATAATCATTCATTTGGCGATCATAGCAGCAAAGTTGTTTTATCTTAACATTTTGCTGACATTTCATTTTGTCTAGAGCTGAAGATAATATCGGGGGTGTTGGAACTGCAACAATCGCAGTTACTGTTACAGATGTGGCTGACACTCCTCCAGTATTCTCAACCGCGTATACTCCATGCATACTTGACGGTTCACAAGAGGGTATTATTTAGTTCTTCAAGTGTTGCACAGTTGAAAAATTAAATTCAGTAAATGTATATTTGATTAAAAGTTTCACTATTTTATCAATTGACACAGAATCTATAATTAATTTTATCTACCTGCAAAGTTGTTTTTTTTCCAATCAATTTCTATAAAGTGTTTGTTTTTTTTGTTCGCTTCTTAATAATTGTTCTCTTAAACAATAAATTTACCAACATATATCTTTTTGACAAATTATGGTGCTCAGACAAGATAATGCTAAGGTAATTCTCTATTTTAATTTAGATGCAACTTTGACAACAGTTACAGCCACTCCCAAAAATGGTGCCACCATAGCTACATATTCAATTACTGGTAAGTAACGCAAGTGTTTGCGGCCATGTGTAGGATTTGTACAAGCTAGTTTTTACATATTAAAATGACTCGCCATTACTTATCTGGTGATATTCCTTCATTAGTTTCGATTTTTTTTCAGTAGTTTAGGCGGCACATTATGTTATGTCACCTAAGTGTGTATGCTTATTTATAGTCGTCAAGTCAACTGTTTTGCTGACCTCTTGAAGTGTACTTTTATTGTCTTTAATATATAATACGATACCAAATGACATCTCTTTCCGATACTCAAAGCAATGATACCTTGGTTTTAAGCTCAGTATTTCATGTCCACTGATTAACTTTTTTAAATTATGTTTCATAGCAAAACGAGAGATGGAGCTGTCACATTATCTCGATATGTAATGAAAGGTTTCACGTGTTCTCTTAAGATCGAAATCAAGTTCTACTTATATGAAATGGACATTTAATGTCGATATTAAGAACGTTTTAATTTTCTTAAATGACTATTGAAAATGTTTCTATTACAAGTATGAATATCTTACAAACATCAAGTTTTGTTAACCCTCAGAATGTTAAAGGTTGCATGTTCAGACTATATATTTGGGAAGATTTCATTTCCTTACATAGGATATAATCAAACAGAACGCTTTTTTAAATGAGATATCCTCATCTATTTGAAGGTACCGTATATCAGTGTGTTTGTTTTTCACGAGTACCTAAATATCGCTCTATTTGCGGGCAATAATGTATATCGTGAAAAATAAATACGTTAACATTTTATTGAATTTAAATAAAATAAATTCGATAACTTGATTATCTTCTTACGTTTTCCTACAGTCTTTAAACCTGCCCAAAAACCTTAAAGATAAAAACTTAATTTAAATTCCTTGTCTTTTTCTTTCATGTTTATATCGTCTTCCTTCTCAATTCCCTTACCTCTTAATAGATTAGATTAAAGTAAAAAAGGTAAACTATTCCGGATAAGATTTTTATCTAAGTTTTTATATTTATAAAAAAACGTGGTCGCCCAATACAGATGTCAATCAAGATTATTATTTGTGAAACAATCCTGAAATGAAATCAAGAGCTAAAGAAAACTAATAGGCTAATTGGTATTGATATATCTACATGGCCTACGAAATGTAATATCATAATATAACCATCTCTTCTGTTTCATTATGTTAAGATGGTAACACTGGGACTGCTTTTAAAATTGATCCTACGTCAGGACTAATACAAGTTGCAGCAGGAATCACCTTAGACAAAAGTGCGCTGGCGACATATGACCTTGAAGTAACAGCTACAGATGATGCAAATCCTACTAACACTGGGACGACAAACCTATCTGCTACAGTTAAGGACGTCTGTGACAACAGTTCCTCTTCTATTACATTCAGTGCTTTCGTCCTACTTCTTTCCTTCCTGGTAGCTAAAGTGTAAAAGAAAACAAAGAACATTTGAAATATGAAGAAACAACGAGAAGAACATTTTATTTCTTTTATTTCTATCAAATATGTAATTATCAAATGTGTTCATTTTGTTGTGTTTTATCATCACTGAAGTATTGATTTAATCTAAGAGTTGAATATCTATGTTTTCAATGACGAATTTTGTAACTGAAATAGAAAACAATGCCAAACTATTTCTTTTTTTCATTATACATTTTATGACTTTTGGTTTCAGCTTACACATATTTAAGATAATTTACGTTTTAACTGTTATTTTGAAAGATTTTTAAGAGAGTTTATTTCAGGAATACCAACTTGTAATGCTGAGACGTTTTATGTTTGATTCTGTGCTAATTGCGAGTTAAAGACATCCAGACATAGAAAGGACATACCATACACATTGCAACATGAACTTTAATTATATAAGAAAAAAGTCGCATCAGTCTATTGAAATCAATTTATGTTTATTACACTTTCATAACTTACAAATAATCATAAGATTTTAACCGATTTTTCATTCGATATAGAATAAGATACTTCTTTTGTACAGAAACCATTTACATCGGTACAAAAGTTTAGTCTCGCTATTAAGACCACTTTTGGACCGATGTGGAAGTGGTCTTATTATCGCGTCGCTCTTGTTTTTGGATGTCCCTAGTTGTTACTATATGCGAATCTGTAATTGGTGTTTATCATTAACGACCATTGAAATCGCTGCAGAAATATAACAGTTTGAACAACACAAACCTTTTATGAATTGGATTTTTAGATTAAGTTTTATGAGAATGTGAGAAACAGAGAAATGAGTTTGCTATGAGATATAATTGTATCGATGTGAATTTTTTCTCTCATGACCATTTTCTTGTCTTAACTTGTTAAGATTTACACTGAAGTCCATGAACAGGCTAAATCAAACCGAGCCTGCAACATTTTCAATTTTTGTCGCTTTGGACGTTTTCTAGGGGTCGCATTTATTTTTTTGAAACATTTCTGAAACATGTATTATATTTTTCTATGAAAATAAAAGAACTTATTCTGCACTAAGTCTTGTCGATTTTATTGTTATTTTTCAGTTTTAATACCAGGGTTTGCGAACAAAGACAATAATATGTATGTCTCTCTCGTCCCTCACCCAGACAGCCACCCCAAGTCAAAACCCCGAAAACAGGACAGTTTATATATTAGATGATTTGCAGTTGATTAGTATACAACTTGGAATTTGAGCTAAAATTGACAATGACAATGCTGCA